>NC_089784.1:45400534-45540534 GCF_040412425.1 Macrobrachium rosenbergii
TGATCTGTTCTGGAAGCCTCTCTTGTTTATTTTTACTCACCATAAATGGGTTGTTTTTTGGTGAAGAGACATGTTAGAGTACTTTGATCATCTGTCAGGTCAGTCTCTTGTCTCCGTCAATCGACCTCCCATGTGGCTATTCAAAGCCTCTCATGTGGAGGAAGTGAAGCAGTGTGCAGAGCCACTGCCCCTCAGGTAACCCGACTGGAATGAGGAAGGTCGGGCAGCTGACCGGCGACGAAGTATTTCCGTCGTGAGAAGCCTAACCTGCTCAGGCACCCCGTGAGCTCTGTGAGAGAAAACTATCGAGACTCGATGTGAACAGAAGCGTACTAAATCTAATTCCCTGTGATTGTACTATCACTGTTGCCTAACGGAAGATTCGTCTCTCTGGTTAACCTACAAACCAGCGGACTAAAAGAATATCCCTTAGTTTAAGCGGAGCGCACCTAGATAGGGTTAGTCGCAATAGCGGACTAAGAATGCTCCCTCGGCAGTTAAAATGAAGCGCGCCCTATATGATAGAGTGCGCTACAAGCGGACTAGCGAATACCCCCTCCAATGAATGAACTGAACATCCCATAAATAAGTAAATACCCCAATCACAGTTTCATAAGCCGCTTCAGAATAGAATGCTGAATGAATTCCTTAGAAGGAAGATGAAGTGGCAATACTTCGAATGCTGTGTGTTCGTGGTAGCCACAGGGCTTGAAGACAACGGAAAGAAGAAGAGAGAACCCGGTAGGCTTGAGTACCTCCCTCCAGAAAGTAACTGATCGCGTTCTTTGACGGCCAGATAGGACTTAGTTCAGGAGGAGCGAAAAGTGTGCAGGACAAGGACAGAGTTTTCACCTTTGACAAATAAAACTTTCCAGTATTAAGACTGGGCATAAATGCATCTCCGGCTGGGTCACGTCAACGAACTCTGCAGAGATAAGAACTCTGAGCGAGGCAGGGAAGAGGGGTTAGCTAGAGCTCCGTCTTTACGCCACACCAAATTCCAGTAAAAGACAAATGCATATCGTTTCCTGAACAAGAGACTAACCTAGAAATTGCCTGAAGCTCACTTACCCCCTTTTCGCTGTAGCCAAGGCCGTGAGAAAAAGCACCTTCTTAGTCAGCCGTCTCAAAGTTAGAGCTTCAGTAATGGGTTCAAAGGCAGGGAGCAACGGAAAATGAAGTACTTCAACAAATCACGGAGGAGCCCGTTTCAGCATAAACAGGATGTTCAATCTTAAAAAGAACGCAATAAATCATGGATGATTTTGCTAGCGTCTCTGGGAGATGGAGGCTAAATGTACTGCTCAGCAATGAGCGGTAGCCAGTAATGGCAGATGCGAAGTCCATGGCACCATAAGAGATAACAGAAATTCAGCTATCTGTAATGAAGGTCTAGAGATGAGAGTAGTGCTATATGGCCTGCTTCCTATACATTGTCCATCGACTTGATAAAGTTTTGTGGAGTTGACTTTCTCAAGCTGAGAGAAAGCTGTCTAGCCACAGCTTTACAGAGTCTGGTTTGTCTAGCTGCTTGCTCGATAGTCGCCATGCAACTAGGTCCAGCACGCGAGGGTTTGGGTGATAATGATGGAAATGCAGTCGTCTGAGAAGGCGGAACATCGGAACTTCCATAAGGAGCTCTAGGAGTTCCAGAAACAAAGGACGTTGGGGCCAGCAAGGAGCTATTAGGGTCATATCCGTATTGACACTTTCCCGCAATTTCCTGATTACTTGATGAATGAGCGAATGGAGGAAGAGCATATACCTGCATTCAATCCCAGATTTTGCATCGCATCGGTGCCCTATGAGCATGAGTCCTCTGGTGAAAAATACACTGAAACTGATAGTTCCATCTCATTGCAAATAAATCTACGTTGCTGGCCATTTCCGGGAGAACCTGGCTACCACGTCCTGAGCAAAGTCCTCTTCATCCAATACCCTGGCAAGAGAGACTGGCCAGGTCAGCCTTTGACTGAGACTCCCGATACGAATTGAGAAGAAGAGAAACCTCACTGCTGCACCATCTCAAGACTCTCTGAGCTGCAACAGTAGAGGATCTATCGGCCTCGTATGTCAGTTTCTTCAGATCGACACCGCCGTTACATTGCATGAAACAGGCCACTACTCTGTGCATGCAGGATCTGAGAAACACCTGAGGGCCTCTTCTACTGCCCTGAGTTCCCGGTTGATTGATTCCCTCCATTTGAGAAATCCCCCAATGGCCCGAAGCCTGGTTCCTCCAAGGTTGCTCCCCCAACCCTGATCAGGCATCTGTGTAAAGATGAATGTTAGGAAGAGTCGATAGAATCTTCTAGATTATCAGATTCCTTCCTCCTGGCCACCACAGAATCCGACAGGCTGAAATCGTTCAGACTATTAACTCATTCGTTGCGGGAAGTCCAGCGAGTTCCTGAGACATACTTGAAGAGAGCGCATCCGGAGGCAGAGACCCTGGAATAAGAGAGGAAGAAGACATTTCTCTAAGGGAAACTACTCCAGAAACCCCATACCCCGGCTGTTCCTGCTGGACCAGGAACACCTCTACCTGTTAATAGGACTGCTTGCTTATCCTCTCTGGGTTGGGAAAACCCTCAAAAGGAAGAGAGAATCCTCATCCTAAAATAAGTCATGGGTTGGAGTTGGTACTAGGCAGCTCTTCAGCAGGTTTAGACAGATTTCATTACCCTGCCCTTACTATCTCCTCTAGAGAGGAGGCAAGGAACAGCCAATCGTCTAGATATCTCAGCATCCTGTCGACGATGCACAATTGTCAGCGCCCAGAACATGACCCTCGTAAACACCTGTGGTCTGTGGTCAGTCTGAAGGAGAACTTTGAACTGGAAGGTGTGGAAGGCAAGAACCTGAGGTGCCTCCGAGAATCCTGATGAACCGAGATCTAGAAGTGCGCATCCTCCAGATCCACGAGACCATCAATCCCCCTCTTGACTGACTACAGCACCAATTGTGCAGTCTCCATACAACTTCACTGTCACCTGCGGTTGAGGCTCGAAAGGTCTATAATGGGCTCCCACACTCCGGCTTTGCTGGGCGAAGACTCTGCTGTAGAAACCTGGAGAGAGAAAGCTGGTTCCAACACCCCCTTCTCACAGGGCCTGAATCTCCTTCACTAGAGCCATTCCCTGATGGAAGACGAGGAATAACTCGGAAGATTGACAGAGGAGGACAGGAGGAATGGGGTGAATTCGATAGCCCAACCTCAGGACCTCTACAACCCAATCCTCCTGGCCCCATTCCCTCCCAGACCTGCCAACGGGGCGAGACAACCTCCCACGGAACAGGCGAGGGACATATCTCCCTCTTGAAAAATTCCCTGTGATGAGTCTAGAAGCAGACACCCGATACACGCCTTGTTTGCAAAATGCACCCCATAGTAGGTGTCCTAGAGACTTGAAGATATTCTCTTGGAAAGAAGAAGACTTACGGACCTCTGAGACGAGAACCTAGGCTGCTACCTAACCATAGCTTGCTGTGATTCAGCGGCTGAATTGAGTAGCGACAAAATTTCCATGTTTGTTTCCTCCTGAACAGGGAATTGGCTACAGCTAAAGGAGCTCTGAGAGAACCACTCTTATGAACGTCGGATAATGCGGTGGAGATGACTAAGATAGAAATCACCTTTCTTACTCATAAAGAGTCATCAGCGAAGCCAAGGAATTAGCCTGATAGGCAGACCATTGATGCAGAAATTTATTAAACTGTCAAAACAGTCCCCGGATCGAAGGATATATCGTCATTCTTTAATAAACCCATTGCTTTGTAGCATCACAGAGAGTGTGAAAGAGCCTTGGTTTGATTACGTAGCACATCTTCTAAGCGATGCAGCCTCTGAGGAAATCCCTACAAGACTGAAGCGATGCAGAGACCTCGATAGGATTCAACAGATTCGTTGAGAGCAACCTGGCACCTGCGGGTTACCACGGACTGAATAGATCGCCTTTCTAGGGGAAAGAAGAGAAATGTCCTGCCTATTAGAAGTCACCACCGAAGCCAGACGACCGTCCGCCTCCTCCAAGGCCTGCCTAACCCGATCAAACCAAACTAGTCCGCACGAAAGGGGAACAGGAGTTGGCTTAGTGGCACTCCGAACTTCGAAAGAGATTGATTTAGGCGTATCACGGTTGGTCAAACTCTTGCTTGAGGGTACAAAGTGGCGTACTCAAGCATCGTCGGTGGTCACTACCACTGAAAAGAGAGGACATTCCAGATCCTCTGCGATTTCCTGAACCTCTGGAAGAGTAAAGTTCGGCCATGTCCGAGCGGTCCGCGACAGGCGAGGAGGAGGAGCTGAGCGGTGCCCAGATGATGGCAGAAGGGTCGACGAACAGACCGCCCGAATCAGAATGCCATACCTAAGCCCTAACCCGGTACCGGAGCTGAATCCAAATCGTTGATTCTCGGGAAGGAAGAGAGGAAGGGCCAAGAGACCAGAGCAGCTTCACATTGCTGCAAGGGGCCAGGTAGAGAAGCCAGACCCAAGTTACCTAAACCCTGTGGAGGATAAGTGAAAATGCTTGCAGAGGACAGAAGAAGATAGAGAAGAGAAGAAGGAGAATGAAGAGGTAGGAGTTACCAGCGCTTCACAGCAGAAAGGTGGGTGATGAAACCTCAGACCGATCAGATGGTACACAGAGCCCAGTCAAATGCGGATCTGACAAACTAGAGCGACCGGCAAACTCTGGAAATACCAGAATACCTGATGCTTGAAGCGGAAGCAGGGGTTTGCGTATGCCTGAAGAGATTGAACCTGGAGCACTGGGGACCAGAATTTTGACTGAGTTCTCACTTGACGGATGATCCTCCTACCAAGGAAGGCTGAACTGGAAGGGAAGGAGGAAGGCAGAGGAATGGCGTCACGAAAGGTTACCTGAGAAGAGGGGATGTCGGGGGTTCGCAGAAGAGGGAAGAAGATGTGAAACACAGGAAGAGCAGAGAGGAAGAAGAAGAAGGGCCGAAGATGAGACTGAAGAGGGCAACAGAGGAATGTGGGCAAGGAAGGTGAAGCTACAGGTAATCAGAGGAAAAAAGCAGAATCAGCAGAACAAAGGGACAGAGAGTAAAGCTAGATCAAGCCTCCCTGATAATCCTGAAGCATATCCGACGCATAAATTCGGACACCCCTGAGTCACATATTCTCTAATGTTAGAAAACCCATTCAACAAGCAACTTCTCACAAAAGTCTATCCTTTAGAAAGACCAACAAATCCATTATATTTGCCACATCCCAGACTGATCAGACCACCCTTAGAAGCCAGGCGCACCCGAATCCACTTTACTAGATGGGCGACCTTGCATGAATCGAACAGAAGTGTGAGAGAAGGAGAAATTTTGCGAACCTGACTCCACTAGAGGCAGAAACCCCAACAGGAGACAGGCTCTCACAGCTAGTGCCCTTCCTCACTACTAATCCCGACCTATCCGTCTGATCATGCCTGGCTCTGATTTTGACTAAAGTTTTCAACATTAGATTTTTCAACAACACTACAAAGGGTTGGGAGGGGTCCCCTTCACTGTCTGCTCCGTGCCAGGAAGGTGTAGAACCTACCCACTCGGGCTTACTGCAGTTCTCCGTTACCTAGCACCCATTAGGGCTGGTTCTGGAACAGACAGGAGAGCTGAAAGAAGCAGATTAGACATCTATAACACTACTACTATCCTTGCTAGAAAATTATTGGAAAAGACTAGCTCTAGAATTTGTCATACTACTTGTGATCCTATCTTCTAACTGTTTAACTAACTCTGAACTACTTCAAATCTGAGCAGCCTGAGGTCCTGAGACAATATGAGAATCCGACCGCCATTTATACATATGCTAGCCAGCGACTTGCGATGGCAGTGTAATCTTCCATCTATTCTGGCGTCAATCAGACATTCCATTGCAATGCGTTTATAAATTACGTGAATCTTTCTACATACCTGACAAATGATTATCTATCATGTCTCAGTACTCATCCATTTCTTTAAGACAAGCCCAAGGAGGCGATATGGCTACCATCCACGCGGTCGTCTGGGCAGACAAAGTCGGTCGGAAAGCGCGGTAGTGACAGGAGAGGAGGAGATTTGTATAATGATCAATCGAAGTTTTCAAAGAACCGGTGAACTCAAATCCAAAGACGTTCCACGATGAAATATCCAGAAAGGCTGAGAAATCCAAGCAGAAGGTCGTTAATCCAGGGGAAGAGTCAGTAAATCCAAGCAGAAGGTCGTAAACCGGGAGAAAGGTCAGTAATTCCAGTCCAGAAATCTCAAATACCAAAGAGGAGTCGAGCAATAGGATTAAATTTCGCCCTGCTGAAGGAACAACCGTTCAGCAACCTGAACAGAAAGCAATTAGTGAAATGGGGTGTGTCGGCACACACCTGTGTCAGTGTTACCAACCATTTGTTGTGTGTAGCTCAGTGACAAGATTTTACCTGCAGCGATTGTAGTAGCAGCTGGCTGTTAAAATTCCCAATGGGGGATTGATGGTGGAGTTGTTTGGGCTAAGTGGGATTAGGGCTAATTCAGGTGTTAGAGTGTATTGCAATCTGCCCATTTGATAGTTTGAAACACAGAAAAACCCTGTAAATGCATATACCTAGGTATTTTTAATAGTTTATCACAAAAAAAGTGCATTTATTCATGAAATTATGAAAATACAGTAGTGGTGAATCTTTCTCAGTGAAAAATAAGCGAATGGGCAATTTTCCTGGAAATAATGAGTGAATGTTCCACAGAAACCAGGCGAATACGTGAGTCCATGGCGAATCAGCAGAGAGGCAGCTAATACGTGGGGTTTTTAACATATCTCTAAAACAAAAAAAAAAGCAAGCGACAGTCAAGGTGGAGGCGAAAGAGAAGACATCAGTACTGTCACATTGACAGCAACCAAGAAAGCAGAGAGTGCAATTTGATGAGTGGCAGGCTTCCCCTACCATTAGTAGTTATGACCTTGTTTGAAAATGCATGGCTTTCAAACACGTTTCTATTCAAATCTAAATGAGACTGATGGTTTGTACATATTTGTGTAGGAACAAAACTAAATTTGTATCTGCATCAACAATCTAAAATGCAGTAACTTCTGATAACATACCTTACTGTGTCTATGTCTGAGAGAGATATCATTGCATGTTGTCATCATCTTTATAAATATGTACTACTGTGGTACATGCACGGCAAGCTTGTGCTATTACAAGCTGGGCCATTTCAATGTTGTCAAAGATCATTTCACCACCACATACTGCAAGTCAAAATGACTCCAGACCCTTCTAAAACCCATAAAAAGATAAATGTCCATTAATAATAAAACTTAAAAAGCTTCACTGCATGCTTTTCTTTTCAGATAAAAGAATCCAACAGGATTAAAATAACCAAATGAGTTTTTATTAAGACAAATTTTCTAATACAAACACATTGTGCTACCTAAGGCTGTTCATGTGCGTTTAAGCATTCAATACATCAATCCATTTTGTAGAAGAAAGAGGAAAGAAAGGTGGCTCAGGCAGGTGGCACATCTGCCCACACTCCTAAGATCACTGATACTCCACTAAATAATTCTTAGTACAGTAGTCAACTGTGACACAGCTAGGGCTGAGAGGAGGGAAACCAGGTTACAGTACAATGTGGGTTTGTATAAATGATTTGTGTTTACAGTTAGCTACACCTGTTTCATATGACCAATTAACTAAGCCTGAAATTGCAAAAGTTTTAGACAATTTTACTTAGTTTTCCTACATTTAGATATTTAGACATACTGTACAAATACGCTGGAAATGTACATATACATTGCACACACAAATATGCATCTACAGTATATCTTCTTCTTTCCACAGATTATCCCTCACGTTAAGAATTGGTTGCCCCTGTCCTTCTCCTGCCTTCCTCAAGGCATCATCCTCCACTAAACCTCTTCTCTCCATATATTACTTCACTTTATCTATATCCCCTAGTTTCTCTGTCTCCCCTCAATCTTCTTCACTCTAACAGGTTCTTCCCAAGCCCTCTTCACTCCCTCCTCATCCTTGCCCACACCATCTCTGATCAGCTCTCTTATCACCTCTGTTATCTTTACTAAGCCTGATCTTCTTATTTCACCATTTTCCAATGTCTCAAGCAGCGATATTCCCATAATCCACCTCGGCACTCTCATCTCTGTTCTCTCAAGCTTTACTTCCTCTTTTCCTCTTAAAGCCCATGTTTCTGATCCATACATTAACACTGGTCTTATCCTTATTATATAGATCTTGACTTGGCGAGTCTTTCGCCTCTTTTAACCTTTTTAACTCTTTTAACTCTTTTACCTTTCTTCACTCCCATACAACTCCAGCTACATCTCACTTCCCCACTTGCTTTATCCTACTGTCCACTTCAGCCTCATATCCTCCTTCTTAACCGTAGATCCTAAATATTTAAACTTTTCCACCTGTTTTATATCAAGCCTCTTCTTTCTTGTATTACTATTCTGTCTCTATCTTCCCTACTGCTCCCTAAAACCTCTGTTTTATTCACATTCACCCTTAAGCCACCTCTCTCTAAAGACTCCTGCCATTCTCCAACCCTTCTCTGTAGGTCCTCCTCATCTTTAGCAGTAATCATCATATCATCAGCGTACAAAAACTCACCCCCAGCACTTCATTCCTGATCTCTTCACTCAACATTCATGACCAGCACAGAAACAAATATGGGCTTAATACTGACCCCTAGTGTAATCAACACTAACTTCAAGTTTTCTATTTTCCCCAAATTATTATTACTTTGCTGTACCCGTTCTCTGATATATCATCTCGAAGCCAGCTAACCAACTTTGGAACTCCTCTTCCTCATTAAGAGCTTTCTGGGGCTTTCTCTTCCTCAAACACCAAAACATCCCATTTCCTTGCGATTCTATCCCATATACTTTCTCAAGTCTATTAATGCACAATAAAGCTCCTGGTTTCCCTGTAGCCTCTTTTCCTGTAGCTGTCTTACTATGAAGATGGCATCCACTGTCCCTCTTCCTCTCATAAATCCATACTGCTGTTTCCCAATCTTTACAATTTCTCTTAATATCTCATCTAGTATCCTCTCTAAAACTTTCAATCCATGCTCTGTTAGTTTAATTCCTCTGTAGTTACCACACTCCATGACATCTCCCTTCTGCTTGTATATACAGTATATATATACCATTAGACTCTCCTCCCAGTCCTTGGCATTTCTTCCTCTTCCCATATAGCTTTTAATAATCCAGCATCCATTTCTCCCCCTCTGTACCTAGTAATTTGATAATTTCAATTTGGAACTCTGATGGACCATTATTCATTTTACGTAATGCTCTCTTCACTTCTCTATTCTGTATCTCCATCGCTGGTGCCTCCACCCTCTGTGCTTCCCCCATCTCCTCTCTCTCATTTTCAGTATTTAAAAGTTGTTCAAAATATTCTCTCCATCTCTTCTTAACGTCTTCATCCCTATAATGTCTTTAGCATCTCTATCATGATGATTTTAATTTACCCAAATCCTGTCTCTGCCTTTTCCTCAGTTTGAAATCTATAGATATCCCTTTCTCCTTCCTAGTTTCCTAGTCTTTCAATAGCCACCTGCCTCCTTCTCACATCTCTTTCCTCTTCTGTACAGTTCCTCTGCACCTGTGCATGCCTTACTCAGTCCTTAAATGCTTTTGATTTTCTTTTAATTAATTCTTACCTCATTCCACCACCACTTTTCTCCTCTCGACACTCCATATCCATAGTTCTTCCACCAGTTCCTCTCTTTCCCCATCACATATTTCTCTCATGTCTCCCCACATATTTTCAACTCTTAAACTGCTCACCTTTTCTCCTTTAAGTTCCAGATTTTGGTGTCAGTCCCTCTTTCTCTTTAGGTTTCCTCCCTCTCATTTTCAAAATCCACTTACCACCAACCTATGTTATTTAACATGCTTCCCTAATATCCATTTTGCAGTTCGTCACATTGCTTTATCGGCTCCTCTAACTAGGATGTAATCTATTTGGCTTTGCACTCCCCACTTTCACTCGTTATCAGAAGTATTTATCGAACCTGAAACCGTGTGTTTTATACACGCCATTCAAAACTGAGCCATCTCAACATAAATCCCCATCTTCATTTAATTCCAAACCCATAGCGTCCGTGTACCTCCTCATGCCATCTCTTCTCTTTCCCACCTGCCATTCCTTGCAGCTCCCCTGTGTAGTATCTCTCCTCCTCACTGTTCTAATGTGACCCCAAACTCTTGCCTAAATAATTCTTTCTACTCACTCTTGGCACCCCATCTGAGGGCGTATGCTGATATTATATTTACTACTTTGTCCCCTATTATTATTGGAATCCTTAAAAGCCTATCATTTACTCTCTTTACTTCTACCACTTTTTCCTTCCAGTTGTTAGTTACTATAATTCCAACTGCATTTCTTCCCTCTTGTGATCCGCTGTAATAAAGTGTATACCCATTTCCTATGTCTAGTTCTACTCCCTTTCCACCTGGTCTCCTGCACACACAGAAATCTATCCTCCTCCTCTCCATGCATCTACTATCTCCTCAGTCTTCCTGTTCAAGTACCACGTTCACGTACCTGCTCTCTCTTCCCTCTTTCACTAACTTCTTTTAGCGCATTCGTGAACCTGGTCTCGCCCATTTATCACGCCAGTAGGGGGATTCTGACATCGTCACTTACAGGGGACGCCCTAGCCGCATTCATATTTCTTACAACATCAGGCATGGTTCATTGTTTGGCAAGGGGTTTTACAACTCATACTCCTGCTATCATCACCCACAGTTATTGGCTGTAGGCCTCTGTGACTAAAGTCCACTGTAAGGCAGCAGCTTCCACACACTTATTGGCAGTGGACGGCCTTTTACTAAAGAGTAAGTTTTACAAGGCATGAACACAGTTATTGGAGGGTGGGCCTAGCCTTTTACTAAAAGTAAAACTGCAAGGCAGCAGCTGTCATTTAGTGCGCCTTTATGACCACATAGGACCTACAGTGGTAGTATTCTTACACCCCTACCACAACCTTCATACACAATGAAGTAGCTTCATATACAATATATAATTAATAAATCTGGGTTACCCGCCCGTATCAATAAATAGAAACCTTTAATCTTTTGCAGAAGACCAGCTTCTGACATAAAATGACAAATTTCAAAGGTAAAAAAAATTTGTATTTTTCCTAACTACGCAAACCTAAAGTCTTTACATAAGGAATATTCTAATATCCTTCTGTGCAGCTGGAAACGAAATTTAACTTTTAAACAAGGTGGTTAGGTAGTTAACTACCGTCCGACTGACGGGAGTCCCGCCCACCCAGACAGTAAGCATTCACTTTGCCTTTTGGCCCAGGTATCAGAATGAGGGGTGGCATGAGGTGGGCATTTAACTGTAAAGACCTCAGGTTTGTATAGTCGGGAAAAATCCTGCAATTTTTAGAAGTAGGTATATTTTCTAACTATACAAACCACAGGGGACTTTACATTAGGAATTACTTATGGCAAAGCTGGACATGGCCATTAAACTCTTGAACAAGGTGGTTAGGCAGTAACTACCGCCAGGTATGCGTGAATACCCGCCTGCCCGGATGTAAACATTCCAGTTTACCTTTTGGTCCAGGTTCAGATTAGCGATTTGGCATGGCGGGCATAATATATGTAATATAAAAGGACGGGTTTTGTATAGTTGGGAAAAATGATATTTTAATGATAAAATAAAAGTTTGTTCATACTTACCTGGCAGATATATATATAGCTGTATTCTCTGATAGTCGACAGAATTTCAAGACTTACGACATGCAGTGGGAATCAGGTGGTTAATGCCATTCCCGCGCTGGGATGGGTATCAGAACCATTCCCATTTTCTATTCAGATTTTCTAGTACCACTGTCTCACGAGGGGAGGTGGGCGGGCACTAGAATATATATATCTGCCAAGTAGGTATGAACCATTTGTTTATCATTTAAAATATCATTTTGTTCATGAGACTTACCTGTCAGATATATATATAGCCTGAACTCTACCACCATTGGAGGTGGGTACAGACAGAATAGGATTTAGGAAACACAATACATGTAGGTGAATGATACCTTGGTTCATACCTGTGCATAGCCAACCGTGATTACATCACCCAAGTCACTTCTGCTTTACTAAGTCTCCAGCAGGAGTGACCTGCTTATGGCTGAGCAGGTTCTGAATGATCTGTCCTTGGGCGTGACCACGATGTGACTGAACCATAATGACCATACAATGAGGGCAAGCGAGTAAAACAACCACCTGACCAAGCCCTAAACTAAGTTAGGATGTCACAACTAAAGCTAGCAGTGGGAGTCCGCCTCTGGTGATATTAACAATACATAAAACACTCCAGCCATTTTCTATAGGATAGGATGAGTGTCATTCCCCCTGCCCCCAGGAGTGTATCTACGAGGAAGCGTATGGTCCTAGCGAGAAGCAGTTCTCATATGTCGTCTTCACATCTCTCAGGTAGTGTAAGGCGAACACAGAAGTTACTCTCTACGCCAAAATGTGGCACCCAGAATGTTACTGAGTGACATATTCTTCTGAGAAAAACCACTGGAAGTTGCGCGCCCTCACCTCGTGAGCATTGACTTTCTCAGAGCTTAAAATCAGTGTCACCCGGCAGCATAAATGGGCTCTTTAATCGTGTCCCTCAGGAAGAATGCCAGAGCATTCTTACGACATAAATGATCCGGTCTCTTCACTTTAGACACCATAAATTATCCGAGGGCCTCGACTTTCCTTTGTTTTGTCTAAGTAGACTTTGAGAGCCCTAACAGGGCAAAGGACTCTCTCTGGCTCTTGAACCAGAATCTCAGCCATACCCTTGATTTCGAAGCTCTTGGGCCAAGGGTTAGACGGGTTCTCGTTTTTCGCTAAAAAAGTAGGACTTAAGAACAAACTGCATTATGTTTAAAGCCTATGCTATGTCTACTGAAGGCTTGAAGTTCGCTAACCCTCTTAGTTGCTAGAGTGGTTAGAAGAAATGAATCTTTCTGGTAATGTTCCTCAATGTCGCAGAGCGAAGAGGCTCGAAAGGACTGGACACATCAGGAACCGTAACACTACATCTAAATTCCAAGAGGAGTCCTTTGCGAGAGCTGCCCCGAGGTTTGAATGATCTAAATGAATCGTGAAGGTCTTTGTTGTTAGTCAGATCAGGTTTCCTATGCCTAAAAGCGGATGATAGCATACTCCTATATCCCTTGATAGTCGGGACATGGTTTGACTTCACTCCTCAGAAACAAGAGGAAGTCTGCTATCTGACTCTGAGGTCGTGGTAGAGAGAAATGCCCTTCTTTACACCATCTCTAAACACGGTCACTTCGATTGGTACAAATTACTGAAGAGAATCTTCTGGCTCTGGCAGCCAGCTCTGCGCCACTGGTCGGCGAAACCTCTCGCTCTGTGGCTTCTCGATAGTCTGAATGCAGTCAGACTCAGGCAGGAGTTTTTGTGGGTACCTCTCAGTGGGGCTGTCTGAGTAGATCGACTCTCATGGGCAGTGTTCTGGAAAGTCCACTAGGAAGGACATGACCTCTATGAACCACTCCCTCCCGAGAAGGCCAAAGCGGGCGATCAATGTCATCCTCGTCCCTTCCGACAGCGCCAAACTTCCTGATGACTTCTCAAAGGGATTTTGAGCGGGAAGCGCCACCGTCCATCCCGTCCAATCCCAGAGAAGAGCATCTGTGAGATCGCTCCTGGAGTCGAGTACAGGAGCAGTAAAGGAAGTCTCTCCCTGTTTCTTTAGGTAAGCCAGGGCCGGTAATTGTTGTCCGGGTTGATCTGGTTCTGGTTGCGTGACTAGATCCTCGAAGAAAGTAGAGCCAACTGAATCGCCCCAATTCTTTGAGGTTTATGTGCCCGGGACACCTGTTCCCCTCCGATTGCCCGACATACGTCCCCCTAGTGTTGCTCCCCATCCTGGGGTGGGCGCGTCGGGAAAACAACACTAGTCGGGAGTTCCTGAAGTTTGAGAGAAAAACCTTCTGCTTTGATGGATCGAGCCACCTCTCAAACGATCACTACTGCCTGTCTTCAGAGAAACCCATATTCTCCTTATCCTGCCAGTTCTCTGCAAGGAAGGTGAAGCGGTCTGAGATGCAATCTCCCCAGGAAACAAAGCTTCTCCAGTATTAAATGGTCCCACAGCAGACTCATCCATTCCTCTACCGAGCATGTTTCTTTCACTTGGGAAGGCTGAAACTTTGTCTAAGTACTGTTGTTGTCTTTCTTGGCAGTGAAAAAGCTCAGAAAAGCCACTGAATCCATCTGAATCCCCAGATAAGCGATGGACTGAGTCGGGATCAGATGGGACTTTTGATTCTGAAGTCTAGGGACCCGTCAAGTTCAAAATGCCGTGTGAAGATCCTCCAGACACCCGGCACTGTGAGGCTCGAATGAGCCAATCGACCAAATAAAAGTGAACTCTTATTCCTGCAGGTGAAATACATCTACTTAACATTCTCCATTAAAACCATGAAGACCATAGGAGCTAAGCTGGGCCAGGCAGAGCCCTAGACTGATATACCTGTCCACCAGAGACAAATCTCAGTACTTCCTTGATGAGGGATGTATAGGAGACGTGAAAGTAGGCATCCTGGGATCAGAGAGAGCCATCAGTCGCCTGGTCTTGAGGCTCCACTGTCAAACTGGGACGTCTCCATTTTGAACTTTCTTTCAGAGCAGGAAATGGGTTCAACTTGCTGGCGTCAGGACTGAAGTCTCCATCCTCCCTGACTGCTTGGGACCCGAGCAACCTGTTTGTAAAAGCCAGGATTGTAAATCTGAGACCTGTTCACAGCTCTCTTCTGAGCATTTAACAAGGCAGGTCCGAAAAAGAGAATCTGCTGCTTCTCCTGCTGATGGGATGGCGTGACAGATCAGCGGGCTTAGTGCATAACGGAGGTAAGGCGAGGAATGGGATCTTGTATCCTTTTCGATGACTTGGAGGGACAGTTGTCGATCCCTCTCTCTCTCAGGCTCTTGCAAAGGAAAAGAAGCCCTGGCTCAACCGGTGTCTGAGAAGGTCCATAGAGTCACTTCTGCCCCTGGGCTTAGAAGGGCTCTACCTCTCAGAGAGACCTCTTCCTCGAAAGGGCGATCTTGAAGAGGCTCCTCCTGAAGGGCTTCTGAATCTTGGAAGCCTGCCCAGGAAAAGTCAGAGGGTGGACGTCTAGAAGACTGACCAGGAGGTCCTGAGTAGCCTTAGCTTGCAAGTGGCTGACGGTATCCTTGACTGGGACTGGGGAAAAAGATGGCTAGACATCAGAGGCGAACCCAGCAACTTGCCCTCTGAGAAGGAGAGACCAACCGCAGTGAGAGTTGCGATAAATGACCTCTCTTCTTCAAAGCCCATTACAGAAGTGGGCAGCCAGCTCTTGAGGCCATCCTAACACGCCTTGTCCATGCAAGATGGGGCGGCTGAACAAATCTCCCAGACTAATGGAGTCAGGACTCTGAGCCTGCAAGTCCAGGACTCCCAGGCACCAGGTCAGAGGATTTAGAAACTTCCAATGTCCTGAAGAGGCTGCACAGATGGTGATTGGTCTCAGACAAAGTCCAGGACACCTTCGCTGTGAAGGAGGGTGCTCTGGGGGCGTCCACAAGGCTGCGAAGTCCCCTTGGGAAGAGGAAGGAACTCTCCAACCAAACTCCTCTCCTGTCTGTACTAAATCAGCTTTCCCTCAGAATCTTAGCGGAGGCAGGGCTGGGAGTCTTGCACTGGGCCTTCCTGGAGTCAGCCTCCTGAACCTTCTTGAAGAGGCCCTCTTCGTAGAAGAGCGTGGCCTTTTCACCAAAACCAGAAGTCTTTTTGCGATTTGAAGCGGGGTTAACCACGAAGGGAGGATGAGGAGCAGAAGAGTTTGAAACTTGTCCCCAGACAAGTCCTTCCAGCAACCTTGTCAAGACTTGGTAGTGGGAAGAAGCTGAAGAAATGGGGATGATCCTCAACTGCAGGTTCCGATGCACTAGACAGCTCCTCCTTCTTCAACAGGAGCAACTGAAGAGACTGGAGAAACACCCGGGAGGTGAAACGCAGACCAACCGCAAAGGACTTCTGCTTGGAAGAAGTCGAGAGGAGTCACGAAAATCTCGGCAAGAAGAGTGTAGCGAGCGTCTGACAGCGTCAGCAGGCGTCGATGAGGCGAGCAGCATGGAGCGTCTTGCCGGAAGCAGCATAGGCGTCTTGCCGAGGCAGCATGAGGGCGTCGTAGTAGCAGCATGAAGCATCGCGAGAAGCCAGTGGTGTCCGTAACGGTGTCAAGCCTAGCAGCATGAGCTTCAGAAAGAGGAAATCGCGTCCCTGCAGAGACCAATGGCGCTGAGCGGACTTCAGAGAAGCGTGAAGCAGGAAGGCGACGAGCAGCGGAAGAGGGGATGGTTTGGACCTCTTGATGCGGCGGCCGGGGAATCGCTAGCGGCGACCGCGTATCGGTCCTTCTGGGCGTTAACGAGCCAATTGCCTCTGCATGTCTAGCAGAAGCTTACGAGTAGGAGAAGTCTCCTCCTCAGGAGAAGGGCTGATCCTGTGAGAAGACAAGGGGCAAGGGGACGCTCTTCCTGGAGCGACCGGGGCGCTCAAAAGCGTCATCGTCCAATGAAGTCACGGTCCTTTTCTGCGGCGGGATGGCGTCAAATTCTCCGGAGAAGCGACGTCACGAGAAAAGGGGCGTGGGCGTCCTTCTTCGAAGCTTCTCTTCAAGAAGAGGCGAGAGTCCTCCCGAGTTCCACCCCCGGCGCGGGAGGAGGGTCGGGGCGAAGCAATCCTTGGGTTCGTGCCGGGCACGATCCTTGGCAGCCTGGGAGGCGTCAGCAGGATGCCGAGGGGCCTTGGGTGGTGGGGTCAGCGTAACCCTCTTGTGGCTTTCGACTTGCCTCCCTGAGTCCTGGGAGTTGGCAGAGGTCTGGGCCTGGGGCATTCTCCCGGCCGATCTGGCGCCCCTCCAGCACTAGAGGGACAGACACTATCCTGCATACCTTTGAAGAGTGAGCATTTAGCTTCAAGTTACGAATGGAAGACATAATAACCATGAGGCATCACCTTCCGCAGACTTCAACCTCAAGGCCCGGGGAACTGACCTACAGGGTTAGGAAAAGCTCGATCTGGGAGGGTTGCAGGTGAAAAACACTACCTGACTCCTACTCACCAGAGCACTTCTGGAGGAAGACCTCCTGATCCTATCCCGCTCTACTTTCTCACATAGGAATCCCTTAAGTCCTCCCAACTAGCATCAGGCAAGATTCCTCCTTGCATCGATCATTCAACAAGAGCAAACATACCCCTACCTCCAGGCATCTGATTGTGAATCTACTAAATTTAGTGCCTCACTACTACAGTCCCTGGCAATCTATGCAGACAGTTAGTTATCTTATCAAGAACAAGCAATCAAAGCAGTCACAAATTGCTATGCAGCACAGTCAGGTCAAACAGAGCAATAAGCCTGACGATGTTACTTCAGAAGGATTTAAATCCAGACGGAGAACACTAGAAAACAGGTGTTAGTACGGCGACTTAGAAGAAAATCCTGAATAGAAAATAGGAATGGTTCCCTGATACCCCGCCTCCAGCGGCGGGAATGAGTACTAACCACCTGATCTCCCACTCACGTGTATACCGTGATTTTGAAATTCTGGACTATCGAGAATACAGCTATATATATATCTGACAGGTAAGTCTCTTGAACAAAATACAATTCTTAAAAATTGTGATTTGTTCAACCACGATATACAAACGTCGGTCCTTTACATTAGGAAGACTCACTGTGGTTGGAGGAGAATCACAGGTAAGTCCTTCAACTGACTGGAGTTCTGCTGTGACTCTCCTCCTGGTCAAAAAGAGCAGGGAGAGTGCCATGCCTGACATACTGATCGAATTGTAGGAACTGCAGATCAAATGTCAGATACTGGACCTTTTCGCATGAGTGAGGAAACGTTAACTCATACAAAATAGGCTGGGAAGAATCTAGAGTTGGAGGCAGTAAGGAAAACCCGAGACAGTTTCCTTTATTGCCAGTCTCTCCTTCCTCCCCTTGCTAGAGGTAGGAGTGGAATTGCTTCTATGATTCTAGAAGACAAATAGAACGGGTGCTCGATGTGTAGTCTTACTGCATCAGATGCCAAATCCAGCAAGTATTGGTTCGAGTCCTATTCTCATCCCGAAGGAGAAGTAGGAGGACAGGGAAGGAGGAGGAAGAGAGGCCAGTCACTCTTGGTATCCTTCTCACTTCTAGAACCAACACCTTAGGCGAGATCTACTGAGTCCTCTTGGAAGGGAGCCAGGTAACACAACTTGTTGGGCAGCCGCACCATAGAGCCAAGGAAAAAGGGGTTCCAAGGGCCTGTGGGCAAGACCGAATGAAGAAGACAAGAGTGTGGTCTAAGAGACCACATCTTGCTTCCAGACCAACAGAAACTTCCAGAATGCAAGGGATGGACCAAACCATTGACTTCGTGAGCGCTTGGGAGGAAAGCACCAGTATCATCGTCGTCGCCAGCTGCTGAGTACCTCCTTCGATTGCTTCACAAAGCCAAGAGAAAGATGTGTCCTTAAACACTTCTTCCTTGGGTGAGATGGTACTAGCAAAAATGTCGACGACATCATGGGCTTTTGCAGGGAGGTACTGCTGCTGGTTGAAGCTCCATTACCTGCAGAGGCATTGGGCGTAAGCACTGCTAGCCACTCCTGTATCACAACAACCCAAGCAGTCAGGGAAGTACACATTTGAGCTAAGACAGGGTGACTTCCTTTTATCTTACCTAAGCAGGTGGAAGCAACCAGACTAAAAAGCGGGCCTCGCTAACCTAAAAATAGTTAAATACATCCCCCTTCCTATACCTCAGCTCAACTAGAATGGAGGTACTCCAGGTCAAACAGGCACCCCAACTTCCCCATTAACTCAGCAACCAGCAAAACCACAGGGAAGAAGATAAGAACCCTAACCCCTAGTGTGTTTCCCCTAAGAGGCAAGCCTGCACTGCCGTGTGCAGGACCTAGCGACAGGTCTGATCGCAACTCGGCCTCCTAAGGTGGTGAGGCGCAAACACCGCTCCGACCTCCAGAAGGTGCTCTGTGATCTGCGAGAAGTGACTTATTATGTGAGAGCCACTGAAGTTGCTATTAGGCGCACTTCGTGAATGAGACTTGACTAGGCGTCACGTCCTCTTCGTTGATGCCTCTGCGCCTCTAAGATGAGTTCCTTGTGAAAGAAAGCCAGGGCATTCTTGGATAAAGGTTTAGTTGGATCTTTCACTGAACACCACAGGTTAGAGGAGCGTCCTCTGATGCTGGTCGTTCTGGCTAAGTAAGTGTGTAAGCTCTAACGGGGCACAAAGCCTCAATTCTTGAGGGCCAGCCATGGAGAGGTCTGAATGGTAAAGGACCTGCACCACCCACTGATCTGCACCTCTGTCCTCTCCATTCCTCCCAAAGGGGCTGAGTCTGGCCCCACCGAGCGCATGGAGACAGGGATCCCTGCCCCTGGCATGGCGACGCCAGCAGCGAGAGAACTTGTGACCCTAGGTTGGAAGGCCGGGACCTTGAGTAAGGTTTGGACCTGGAATTCTGAAATGGATGCCTCGTGGAGGAGATGCCATCTTGGTCAAAGGGCGAGAGCAGGCCTCAGTCTGGTGGAAGACATACACAGGATGTGTGACGACGCCCTCTTATCCATGGCTGACAGGACGTCTTTCACTACTGCTTCTGGGAAAAGGCCCTCCTTGTCAAAGGGTGCGAACATCAACGCCGTTCTCTGCAAAGAAGTTACAGCCTTAGATAAGGCAGGCACCAGAGTTTCCCTCTTCTTCAGGTGGCCATGGCGAAGGAGAAATTTAAGCCTGCGCATCATGGATAGCAATATGTCGGTGAAAGGAACCCGTGATTTTCTCAAGACATCTTGCAACATTAGCCTGTTCCACCTGTTTAAAGTAGCTCCCATTGACCAATCGATAAAGCTGACCGTCTCTCTAGGAGCTTGAGAAGAGGTTCTTGGAAAATGTTATACATCTAGGGCAGAAAGAAAGTCTTGGCTGCCTCCAGATGGGAAATGCGTCTTGAGGGGGTCCTAGGGGCCCAGAAATTGCTTGTGGTGAGAGTGCGGATCAGTGAAGGAAGCTCCTGTGCTGTAATATTTTGCCTCCTTCCTGCGACAGCTTTGAAGGAGGTGCATAACGACGTGACTTACCGAGGACCTCTTAGCTTCCAACACGCCTCTACCTCTTTTAATGCTTGCTTGGAGCGATTAGAGTATAACTTAGGGAAGTGAAGTAGCAGGACATTGTTTCCTAGACACAACGTGAAATCGGAGAAGAGAGGCTGGCGGCTGAAAATGTTGAGAAGTCGACTGCAGCAGAAAGCTAGGTAGAAGCGTAATGGGAAGAAGGACCGATTCACCTGGACCTTCCTCTTCACCAGAAGAATCAGTTCCGTGCCCAGACCGTCCAGGAGTTGAGAGGAGCAACTGCTATCCTCAGGAGCCTGCAGGACTGCGGACTACCTTTCACAAGCTTCTCTTCCAACAGAATGAGCTCCTGGGAGGGCGAGGATGCTGTAAGGCAGATTGCCGTGTGTGGAGGAGGAGTAAGAGGCCCCGAGGGCACTTGCGGCGGAACCTGGGAGAGAGGCTAGAGCCTCTTGACTACCCTAGGTGACCTGGGAGAGGGTGTCTGAAATGTATCTTCTTGATCGGATCCCGCTGAGCAGCAGGTATGGGAGCTGCTGTCCCTTTTGGTAGGAAGTTTAACCCTAGGGCGGGGTTATCCGAAGAATTGCCTCTTTGAGGGCCAGAGGTCCTGATCCCACTTGCGATGGCAGGAGGGGATCCGAGCTGGAATATGAAGGGCAGATGAACTGCTGCTACTCACACAGAAGAACTTAACCTTGGGTATTGAGTGCGCCCGGCTCGCCACGCCGAAGCTTCTGGGGACACCATCCTGCGATGTCGATGGCGGGAAGATCGGCCAGCGTCGATGGAGAAGCACTACGCGACTACGGCGGCCCCGAACCTCGGGGCCTTGCGGAAATCACTCCGTCTCCCTGAGCACCGATGCGCTTCAAAGGCGAGTCAGAAGCTTACTACTTTCGCCACCAGGACTAGGCTTTCCTGTACGCATGGGGCGAGCCTGCTCGTGGGCAATTTCCGACCTTTTTGCCAGCGCCTCAAGAAGGCCTTTGCTCAAAGATTCAGAAAAACGAAGCAGACTACGCCTGAAACCACGATCACGAACAACCACATTATTTATCACAAGCACACAGCGTCATCACGAGCGCTAACGCCCGGACTACAGTCATTACTAAACTTAAGACCGACTCCATAGAGCCGTTCATTTTGCGCTTCCATTGATTTCTGAAAAGAACGAATTCCTGATTTATCAGCCTCGAGGCTGGGCTTGGCACAGGAAAACATGCTGGGAAGCTGGTGAAGAAAGAGAGAATATGAGAGGGGAAAGAGCAGCGGTAGAGGAGGGGTAGGAGAGGAGGAAGGAACGGCCCGGTAGAGGAGGAATTGTATGATGCCACCACCGAAGAAAGAAGATAGCCCTAGCTACTTACGCTTAAAGGCTTTCCTCTATCCTAACCAGCTTTACCTGATGGGAACTGTATGTTGCCAAAACTCTAGCTCCATCACACTACACTCACTGCATGTGTTCTCCTAGAACACTCTTTCCAGCTTCATGCTGTACACAAAGAATGGCGGTGATACTTAAGTTTAACTAGTTTGGCGGAGCACAAAGTTCCCTACGCCAAACTCTGGATCGAGAAACTTGAATCCGTTGCCCAGCTGCAATTCCCAGAGCTAGGCTAGCTAGATTAATAAACGGGCATTGGAGTACTTCACCAGGAGAGACACAACTAAAGCGCCAGCGAACAAAACCAAACAGTTTGAGGCAGGCGGACGTGCGAGATCGTTCCCAATGCGCCCGGAATGAAACTGGCCTGGGTTCATGGGTATGTCTCCCTGCATACCCCACCGGCATCCGGTGGGATTGGGTCTCCCGCCAATTGTATCAGCGTTCCAAACAAAGTTTGAAAATTTATATCTCGGACGTGTCGATTTTAAAGAGATAAAAGCTTTTACAGTGTTTTGGTAAGTCATTATAATGAAAATGTCGACGACATCCAGGTTAGGAATGTTGAGCCTTTTCGGAGAGTACCACAGCTCCTAATGGGACAAAGTAACGACTGATCTGGATCACCGATACAAAGTCAAGGAGGAGAGGGAACAAGGAGACTCAAGACAACAATGAGTGCCAATGGATTCAGGTCCGCCCACAGCATCAACATGGAGTCAGGTATTGATCCCTTTACTCGTTCTTCCTCTTCTACGCCAAGACCAGGAGTGAGATGAGAGATGGTCCTAGAGGCACATCTCTATCCAACGACTCTTGTAAGGGCACGTGCAGAGCATGGGACAGGAACCCTAAACGAGAGTCACATGCCACCCAGGGAACAGTTCCCTGGGACAGCAAGACCATAGAACCTTCTCATCCAAAGCTAAATCTCAACTGAGGAGGAGAAGGCTACTTCAGATAGAAGACTAGGTCGCAAGGGCCTGCGTTCTTCACAAATGAAAGGAGAAGAGAAAGCAACCCTAGGTGGAAAAGATGAGAAGTCAGACTTGAGCAACTCTGGCCGAAGAGAAGGAATTTGCGTCAATGACACCCACCAGCAAGAAACTGGATCCAGTCCCTGGGACAGTGTTGCAGAGGACTTCAATAGATATCAGCTATGTCCGATGCGCTCGTGAAAGCCTATGCTTGCAAGGGGAAAGCTGGAAGGTCTCAGTCCTGAACACACAGAGATGTACTGCCTGAAGAACTGCTTCTGCTTGTGTAGCTGCTACAGGAGGCTGGAGTCAAAGCAGAACTCTTCTCGATGCCTTGGAAGCAGAGCTATCAGGTCAGGCGAAGGTGAAGTCTTCCAGCATTTGTCTGTAAATCAGGGTGAGCAATGCTTGTGAACCCCTAGCGAAACAGACTATTATGGAGGGAAAAACATAGATATCAATTTTTTCCCAAAAGGACAGCATGCCTCACCATAGCAGCATGGGTCTGGTATGAAGGAGCAAGAAAAATTACTGTCTTTGTTGTACAGGGAGGCAACAGAAAGACGGTAGGGATCTCTCAGTCAAGCGGTCAACTAGATCTTTTGTGAAAAGAGTGAACGGCATGTTCCGTCCGATCATCAAACCTGAGGCCAAGCTCGCCTACCAATACATCCCCAACGGGAATGCATCTGGCTAATTGAGCTGTCAAGTGCGCTATAGAACACTCGAATTACCGCACCAGAGTAGCGACAGATGGCTGGGAGAAAAAGCGACTCCTCTTGTTTGTCGGCAGATACCACTCTGTGGTTTGTTGTTCAACTAAACCACTGGCGTCTAAAACTCATCCTGGATTCTCGGAAGAAAAGGCTGCCTTGAGCCCAGGATGTTGATAAGAAGGTACTAATCATCTCGGTCACACACCTTCAAGACAAAGTCTTACACGTGTGCGCCTATTCCTCGATTGGTGAATCTGGAAGGAGACACGATATGAGGGAAATATGCAAGCATATTCGAAGGTTCTTCAATCAAGCATTAGCCTAACTCTTTCCTCATACTTCGAAGAGGAAAGAAGGATGGAGGAATGGAAGCAGACCTCCATTCTCCACCATGGGGAAGCTTCTGCAAGATGACAGGATACCGAGACGATTAGCTCTAGCCGGACTGGCATTTCCCAAATTGGGAGCACAGGAGAGGGAGCGAGACGGAAGTTTGCTGAAAAGAATTGCTGAGACCCAAGGGAAATAGATACTTCTCCTGAAGGAATCCATTCCTAGGTCTCAGCAATGTCGCCGCCAGCTCCAGAGACTCGATAAGTATAATTTCATCCAGGCATCTGCAGTAGGAGAACTTCTTCCCGATCGATACTTCTTTCCCTCTTCCATTCTTCCCTCCTCCCTTATGGAAAAGAGGGTGGAAAGAGACACAGTTATGTGCACTTTCCTAGAAGGGAAGAAGCGGGCTATGTGTTCCACAATCTTCTTCCGAAGCCTGGGATTTCTTAGGAGTTGAGGGGGACTGGCTTGAACTCCAGGTCAAGCTGAGGTGACTAAAACCCAAAGGTCTTGGCCATTGTCCAAAGGACAAGGCATTGCCCTGGTACGAACCTTGATTACCGCGGTATCTGGCAAATCTCTGAAAGAGAAAGGCAGAACCAAGTAACAGTTTGTTCCTAAGGGTCGGGCTAACTCAGGACTTATGAAACCGGAGATCTGAATTGGGACAAAGTCCTTCTTAGCACCAGAATTGCCCAATGAACTGCAGTCGGCAAGACCCTCCGAGGCAAGAAAAATTTGTATTCTGTCAAGGCAGGGGAGAAGCTGGGTGTCTCGACCTGAATGAACTCCTCCCGAAGAAAAGATTTCATCTGGTGCTCTCGGAAGCAGGACTGGAGTCCCGACACTCTCTGTCCTCGGGAACTGCAAGGGTTGTGAGTGATGAAGAATATTCATTGGGGGAGCCGCGGTCCTGTCCCAGTGATCCTCGCACTGATGAATTGGCGCGAAGTTCTCCGAAAAATGAGGGCAATCGCAACTTGAACAGGAAGACCCTCGCCGCTTGCAAAGCATGAAACTCCTGTACCTCTCTCTTTGGAAGGAGACCTTGACAGATCCCTAGAAACCCTCCTCAGATACCTGGCTGTACTACAAGACGATCGGAGGACCGACACCCAAAGCAAGCCAGGCAGCCGAACTCCAAAGACAAATTCATCGGAGCTCTCTCTGTCCATCTCGTGCCTCTCGGATCAACCGAAAGGAAAGAGAACAGGTGAGGAGAAAGAGTACCCCTACTTGCCCCGCCAGTAAAATCAGCAGGAGAGGTGGACCGTGAGCGATAATCAGCAGAAGGAGATTACTGTCACATGGTGGAAGAAGAGCACTTGTGCAGTAGCAAAGCGCTTTCCTGGGAAGAGCAGAAAGTTCACTCGAACAGAGCTGAGAACCCGATTTGAAAAAAACCAAGCCGATCATGCAAACAAGATCCAGACTGGGTGTTATGCGGTGGACTGGGAGGCAGGTGGATCACAAAACTCAGAGGTATGTGGAAGAGCCAATGAGAGGGGCTGCCAGGGCCTCGGAAGAGGCAGTCCCTAGACATCCAAGGGCATCAACTGGAAGGGTGGACCTTCCTCTCCTTCAGCCAACGGAGGTCTGCTGGTTTCCCAGACCCCTCTAACCCTGGGAGAGGCCTCTCAAGAAGAAGAAGATCAAAGAGGAAGATAAGATGTCTGAAGTCCTGCATGCTCAAACCCTAGGGTTCAAGGAGGATGACTTCCTTCACCTTTACTCCAACATCTTCTTCAGGATGGTGGACACCTGGCGTCTTGATTCTCGGCACCCAGACACCTGGCATCCTAATACCCAGGGCACCTGGAACACAATGGAACAGCTTTCCATTCACGACCATCAGGAGAAGCGCTCAGGCACATGGGATCAGGATGACCCGATGCAGAGCTATGAAAATCGGGTTTGGAAGGCAGGAGGTTTCCTAAGAGAGCCAGAAAGAGCACAGGCACAGGGACCTTCACCTTCACTCCGACATCTACAGGATGGCGGACATCATAACCTCTAGGGCAGCTAGGCAGGGACGCAACAGAAGCAGCCCAGGACACGACCACCAGGAGAAGCAGCAAGCACAATCAAGATAGCCGATGCAGGAGCTACAAAAGCGGTTCAGAAGGCAGGACCTACAGCAATGGCCAGGAATGTCACATGAAAGTCACCAGCAGTGACAGGAACGATCAGGACAGCTGCGGCAGGAGACCAGGAAGAGCCGCCCACAGACTGTCGTCGAGTTAACAGGAGCATAACACAGGAAACTGCAGGAGCAGATGGACCACAGATATGCCAGAGGCAGTGCCACAGCATACATGAAGGCCAGCAATGACAGCAATCGATCCACATTGGCGGGAACAGAGTTGGAACAATCCCGACGTGGAACTATGTCACCCAACCAGGTACTGTGGTTGATCCTGAAGCAACACTGAATGAACATCGGGTCTCCTTCATGCAAGATATCCCCTGAGATATCCAGTCAACTACTACTGTGTCTGCAATGCTCACTGTCAACCTGAAAGAAAAAGCAAACATGATTAGTAGAGGGAGACTCCCTCACAGCGAGAGAGGAGGTACCTACAAGAGGGCCCCTTAGAAGAGGTGCCAGACCCCCTCGGCCCCGTGGTCTTCACCCAATGAGCGAGTGAAGAGGGTGAAGGAGAGAGGTCTCTACTGAAGGAGAGATCAGGAAGAACTTACAGGGAGAGGGAAGGAAGGAGGGAAGGCCACCAAGGGCGTCGTGGAAGCAGAACTTACCGATGATGCCCGCAACCTCCCCCCAACAACTCTCTATAGCGCAGGCGGCAAAAACAACACTCAGCACAAGTAAGAAGTAGTCATGCCCTTGTACACGGAGGGCGGGAGCCCAAGAAGGGAAGCGAACTCTTACGTCCCGATCAATGTAGGGAAGCGAAGATATTACATCCCAACTAAAATTTCCGAACGTACATGGGAACGCCTTCAGTATTTAAATAAAGGGCTACTGGAAGAGAAGCATTGCCACTTGGTTACGCCCCTCTAAATATGCCCTTGGCCATCAAACCCAACACACAGACGCAGGGAAAGGACGGCTTATGCAAGGTTATCACAAATCGTGTCTTTGTATTAATAAATATCAAACACACGCAATAGATACACAAAAATACAGGAAGATCCCACTGGGATAATAAAGAGCTTAACAACAGTCAGGCAGAGATCCGAAAACACGTCTGCAACGCATGATGGCTGAAAGCAAACTGGAATGTTTACATCCGGGCAGGCGGGTACTCCCGCCTACCTGGCGGTAGTTGCTGCCTAACCACTATGTTCAAGAGTTTAAGGGCAGTGTTCAGCTTCGAAGTAAGTAATTCCTAATGTAAAGGACCAACGGTTTGTATATAGTGTCGGAACAACAAATTCCCACCGATTTCACCCAAAAGGTCTCATGTCTCACCAAGCGGCCCATGGGTCTGGGGCCAAGCTGAGCACCAACAAGTGCTATTCTCCCAGGGAGGCACACAGAAAGATGTCCTAGGGATCTCCATCTCTTTCATCATTAGTCTCAACATATGGAATCTTCTGCTGAAAAGAATGAACATCATATTTCATCCTAGCTCCACTCCTGCCATCTGATGCCTAATATTCCTCTTCAATCTTCATTTCCCCATCAACAGAATCATCTCAGATATGACTGAACTGCTGACCATGAGTCAAGTCTGTATGGCAAAACTGGTCATACCTACAAATGAACAGATAAACAGGAGGAATTAACTGTTCCCTCTTGTTTGTATGCAATTTCAAGCCATTTGATTTCACACTGTGATTCTGATGTTCACTAAATTCCAACTCAAGAGTGCACTAAATTTCTTTGTTCCTAAATTCTTGGAAGGCCAAATTGCTTCTTTCTGAGTTCCAGGATTTTTGATGTAGGAAAGTAGCATTCTCTGTCCTCATTTGACACCTTCAAGACAAAGTTTAGTTTGAGTCCTATTCTCAATCAGTGAATAGTAGTAGATCTTGTGGTGTTATCTAATTAAAAGAGCATCACCTGCATATTCTAAGGTTCCTTCAATCAAGCATTATTCTAACTTTCTTCCATCTTCAATCACTTTTTCATCAAAAAGGGAGAAGGATGGAAACAGCAAGCAAACCTCCATTCTCTTGTGGCACCATGTTAACTGCAAATGCAAATGGCAGGATACTCAATGATTAGCTTTAGCTAGTCTGGTATTTCTAAATTGGAGCACAAGAAAGAGCGGGATGGAATTTTTAAAAGAATTGCTGAGACAGTGAACAAGACTTCTCCTCCAGGAATCCATTGGTAGGTCACCATCAACTGCCTTCCAGCTCAACAAACCATGAAAAGTATATTTTTCATCCAGGCATCTAGTAAGGAAAACTTCTTGCATATTAAGGCTTCTTTCTTCTTCCCTTCTGAAACTCCTCCCTTATGGACAAAAGAGGAGTTGAAAGGTGTGACACAAAATGCTGACATTTCAGTAGTTAGAGTCTCAATGCGGGCTCTGTTCCACAATCTTCTTCAGAAGCCTCAAACTTACTAACAAGAGTTGAGGGGATGGCTTGAACTGTGGTCAAGGGAGATGAAGCAGTTATTCAGAAGAGTAAAGGTCTTGGCCAATAATCAATGGACAAAGGCAGTGAATGGTGCAAACCTTGACGAAACCATGGTATCTGAAATCTCTGAAAGAGAAAGGCAGAACCAAGTAAAGTGAAAAAAAAAAAAAAAGCCAATCAGGACTTGAACTCATTTCAAAACTTGGGACATTTCCTTCTTGTTACTAAATAGCACTGGAACTGCAAGGGTTGGGAGTGAAGATTATTCATTGCAGAGGCCCTGTCCAGGGATTCTCGCGCACAAATGATTTGTTCAAAATAGGGCAAAATCGAAAAGCTTAAGAGGAGACCCTAGAGAGTTTCGTGAAACTCCACTCTCTGAAAAGGGAAGAAAATGGCAAAGAAGACCATTAGACAGTTCCCAAGAAACCCACCTCAGCCACCTGGTTGTACAACTGAAGGAGTTGTGGGGACTGACACCCAAAGTGTTACACTCTCCAGGCTGCCGAACTAACCAATTTGGCAAACCATCAAGCTCTTTGTCCGTCTTGCACCTCTTTCAGAACAATGGCCGAGATCCAAAGGTTCAGGTTAGGAGAAAGCATCAAAAATACATTGTCCTGCCATTAAGACCAGCACTTAGGCGGATCATCATCAATAATCATCATCAATAGAAGATTACTGTTCATCATTAAAAAAGATTAAACTAAATTGCATCAAAGCACTTTCCTGGAAGTTGCAGAAAGTTCCTTAAACAAAAAAAAGAATTCTCCTCTGAATTCGGAATAAAACGGAGTGGGGCCTGTGCCAAGCTGCACTAAATTAGCCAATCTCAGGTCACGTTATAAAGCCAGACTGGGTGGTATGTGGTGGACTGGGAGGCAGGCAGGGGCCTAACCTTCATTTTCATTATAATATAGCCTGCCAACAAAGAGTACCACAGAAATCAAATGAAACAGGGGCTGGGCAAAACCATCAAAATGTCAACTCTGAACAGAGCCGAACACACTGTTGAAGTTCAGCTATCAGAACTGATCATATAGTATTACTCGTCAAGGTTATGAACTAGCGCTAGTTTCCGAACTCTAAACTCCTTCGAGGCCAAGGCCCCTCGAGAAGAAAGGGTTCAAAGGGAATTCTGTGTCTGCTATCCTGGATGCTTGAACCCAAGGTTCAAGGGGTTTAGTTTGAATGCAGCCAAGAAAAAAAAGGAAATTATGTTGGCTTTCATTTCATGAGAAATTTGACACTTGCATCTCAGAACGAGACACCTGGCATATAGTGTTAACCAAGACACCTGGCATCTTTAATAAGACACCTGATCAATCGGAAACCCAACAACCAGTTGTAACATCAGAGAGAAGGGACACCTGGTGTCTCACTAATACCAAATTATCTCATATCAGTGACCTATGTCAAACCGTTCAAACTTAAATTCAGTTCAGTTCTGATCAACACCAAAGACTCCCAAAGCATCCCAGGGAAAGCTGATTTTGGTTTCATCTTCAAAAGATTTGTTGATATTGAAAACCAAGCTTTTAAGACACAGAACCAGTTTGCTCAGAAGCAGAATTCTAAGACTGGCAGCGCTGGGGCCTATGAGGTCATTCAGTGCTGAAAGGAAAACTGAGAGTAAAAGGCAGAGGTGTAACAGGAGGGCTCAGGAGGAAAACGCCAGATCCCACAGGAGAATAATCAGTTCCGGAGAGGACTGGTCTCCGAGATGGAAGAAAGGACTATGAAAAGGATCTCTTCCCTGTTCTTCTGGTGTTGAACCGAGAGAATCAAGACACCATGCTGGGAAAGAACCTTTAGTAATGGCAAGCACTCATGCACGCTTGTGGAGCTGGCAGGAACAGCTGAGACACCTGGGTGCCTGGGCCATTTCTTCGCACTGCTCAGTGAACTAAAAAAAGTTGAAGTACTCAGAGCCAGAGACCACATCAGGACACAAGAAAATTACAAGAATTTCGACAGTCAAAGCAAAGCAGCAGTGAACCAAACGGATCCACCAAAGACTTTTGAGCAATGTCTCCAAAGGCTGAACAGGGTAGGACTGGGAACAGGATTGTGCCCGTGGCTCCTGAAAAAGACACAAAACTATCAGGGCTGTGCAAATAGTTTCCTACCCCTAAGGTTGGGAAGTGCTGCAAACATAGAGACCACCGCCTCCTCGGAAGGAGGCTGATTTATATTTACATCCATTAGGGCATCACATAACAGTAATGCCTGTTCTCCTTGGCTAGTCTGTGATGTTATGAGGACCCCCTTGGACCTCAGGTGTGGAAGGGAAGAGACACATAAGAACAAGTAATAAGCTGAAGAACAAGGCTACTTCAATGGAAACTTCCTTCACCTTCAGTATCCGACATCTACAGGATGGTGGACATGAAAAATCTATCTTTTCTTCCAGGCCAACCACAGAATATTTTCTGCATCAGGACAATGACAACCAGGAGAAGCATTAAAGGCACAAATCAGGATCAGGTAAATTTTTTTTTACTATATAATGGAAGCATTTATTTGGAAGTTTAAAATAAGCTCACTGCAATGGCCAATACGCGTCTCAAAAACTTTAACCCTGGAAACATTTCCTTCACCCACTCCAACATCTTTACAGGATGGCAATTAACATAAATTTAAAAGCTATAAACCAAATACACAAAATCAAAATGTTTATTTGCGACAGGAACTATCAGGACGACTGCGATCATGGAGATCAGTTAAAGCTGCCCAGAGACTGTCAGTTATTCCATGTTAACAGAAGCATAATTTCTTGATTCAGGAAACCAGGAGCAGATGGACCACAGATAACCAGACCAGTCCATCTTAACATACATGAAGAGAGCAATGACAGCAATCAATTCAGTTCTGCCACAACAAATATGGTGTGTGAATTTCCAGGTGGAATTTTCATTCAACCAGGCATTGTGGTTGCCATGGAACAGCAACACTGAATGAATGTCGGGACTCCATCATGCAAGATAGCAGTAATGAGATATCCAGCCAACTACTGCAATGGATACTGATGCTCAGCAGTCAACCTCATTTAAAAGGTCACCTAAAGGTGATTGGTAGCATACACAAAAGACTCCTCTGTCCAGTTTCTAAAACATCGATAAACTGCCATTTTTAAATGTTACAGGAGGGTCAAATGAAGAGTCGCCTGAATACTGTACCCCCTGCCTCGAGGTCTTCGCCTGTATAACGAAGCATATTTATGATACAGAGAGAGATCTCTACTGTACGGAGACAATCAGGAAGAATTTCTGGGACAGAAAAAGGACAAGATCTGGGGAGGCCACCATTTGGCAATATGGAAGCAGAACTTACCAACAATGCTGTCAACCTTACACCCCCACTGCTTCACCATTTGCTCTCTATAGTGCAGGCAGGGATGAAAGTCCACTGGCACAAGTAGGAAGGAAATAGTCACAACCCTTATTCAGCGGAGGAGGGAGCTAAGAAGGGCAGCGAATCTCTTAATGTTAGCAGATTTTTGTTACAGCAAAGATTTACGTTTTTCTATCTCCTTTCTATCCACAGTGGGAGCTAATTATTCAGTATTTAAATGGATAAAGGCCACTGGAAAAATCATTACCATCTGGACATAGAAAATAAATAAAGCACTGGCTAGTTCTTCAACAACCCAACATAAAGTTCTAACAAACTGAGTATGCACTATTGCTCATGAAAGACTACATAAATCACTGGGTTTGTATTAATAAATATGATATTTTTATAATAAAATAAAGTTTGTTCATACTTACCTGGCAGATATATATATAGCTGTATTCTCCAAAGGGTCCGACAGAAATTCAAAACTTACAGCACACGCAGTTGGGCAGGTGGTTAGTACCCATTCCCGCCGCTGGGAGGTGGGTATCAGGAACCATTCCCATTTTCTATTCAGATTTTCTAGAACGAACTACTGTCTCCTGGGGAGGAGGGTGGGCACTATGATTATATATATCTGCCAGGTAAGTATGAACAAACTTTATTTTATTATAAAAATATCATTTTGTTCATGAGACTTACCTGACAGATATATATATAGCTGAATCCCACCATTGGAGGTGGGAAGAGACAGAAAGATTTAGGAAACAAACATATGGTAGGCAATTATTTTGGTTCCTTACCTGTTAGCATTGCTGACTTCGTGATTACTGTCACCCAAGTCTGCTTCTGCTTTACTAGAGACTCCAGCGAGGTAGGGACCTACAAAGCTGGTGAAATCTAGATGATCTGTCAACGGGGCGTGACCACAATGTGACTAGACCATATGACCTTACTGTGAGGACAAAAGACAACGAAACAACCACCTGACCAACACCTAAAGTCATGAATTCATAACATAAACTAAGGACTGGGACTGACCACCAGTAGTGGAGACCCAACAACCATAAAAACAACACCACTAGAATATTTAAAAACACACCTAACCAAAATTAAAGGAGAGGATGAAGCAGCAATGCCCCCAAAATGGTGTGAAACGCAAGGCCCTAGTATGCAATTACGTAAACATCTTTGCTTCAGTAAGATAATGTGAAGCAAAGACAGAACTGACTTCGCCAAAAATGTGGCACTAAGAATGTCATTGAGAGACATTTTTTCTGGAAAGCCACTGAGGTAGCAATGGCTCTCACTTCGTGAGCCTTGACTTTCAAGGTCTCAAATTCGTCTTGAACACTGGAATGGGCATCTATGATGGTGCTTCTTATAAAGAATGCCAGAGCATTCTTAGAGAGAGGTATATCAGGTTCTTAACAGAGCACCATAGATTCCAGAAGGACCTCTAGTGTCCTGGGTCCTCTTAAGGTAAAATTTCAGAGCCCTGACAGGGACAGGGTTCTCTCAGGTTCTTGTCCAGTGATGTCCATCAAGCCCTTAATTTCAAAGGACCTGGGCCAGGGGGAAGACGGGTTTTCATTCTTTGCCAAGAAACATAGGGCTTAAAGAGCAGACAGCATCAAGGCCTCTAAAACCTATAATCTTGCTGATCGCCTCTCGAAGTTCACTAACTCTCTTCGCCGTCGCCAGAGCAGTTAGGAAAATAGTTTTCTTAGTAACGTCCTTGAAGGAAGCAGAATGTAAAGGTTCAAATCTTTTAGACATAAAATTTTAGAACAACATCTAAATTCCAAGCAAGGTAATTAGCTGAGGGAACCTTAGAAGTCTCAAAAGACCTTAGGAGATCATGAAGGTCTTTGTTGTCCGATAAGTCAAGGCCTCTATGCCTAAAGACAATCTGACAGCATGCTTCTGTAGCCTTTGATGGTCGGAACTGCCAGCTTTTTCCTTCCTCAAATAAAAAGAAAGTCTGCTATCTGGGACACAGAGGTTGAGGAAGAGGAAATTCCCTTAAGTTTGCACCACTTTAAAAATTGCCCACTTTGACTGATACACTGCACTGGATGAAGCTCTTCTGGCGTTGGCGATTGCCTTAGCCACTGGTCCAGAAAAACCCCTTTGCTCTGAGCAACTTTTCGATAGTCTGAATGCAGTCAGACTCAGAGCGGGAAGATTTTTGTGGTACCTCTCGAAGTGGGGTTGTTTGAGAAGATCTATTCTCATGGGAAGCGTTCTTGGAAAATACCAATAAGAATGTCATGATCTCAAGAACCAGTGGCTGAAGGCCAAAAGGGGGATTAATGTCATTTCGCCCCTTCTGAGGCTACAAACTTCCTGATAACTTCTCCCAGAATCTTGAATGGGGAAAAGGCATAAACATCCAGACCCTTCCAGTCCCAAAGAAAGGCATCTACTGTTACTGCCCCAGGGTCAAGTACAGAGAGCAGTAAAGAGGTAGCCTTGTGGTCCTTGATGTTGCAAAGAGGTCCACCAGGGGCGCCCCAAATTTTCCAAAGCTCTTGGCAAACCTCCTGATGCAGAGTCCACTCTGTCAGAAGAGTTGGCGCTGCCAACAGAGCAGGTCTGCTCGAACATTTTCGACCCCTGCAACAAAACGTGTGAGAATCAAAATGTTGCGAGAATATGCCCACAGCAGGATCTCTTTTGCAATCAGGAACAGGGACAGAGAATGAGTACCTCCTTGTTTCTTCCAGGGCCGTGGTGTTGTCTGAGTTGATTTGAACCACACGCCTGCAACTTGATTTTCGAAGAACTGAAGAGCTAAAGAATAGCTCCCAGTTCTTTTAGATTGATGTGCCAGGACACCTGTTCCCCTTTCCAGGTGCCTAACACTTCCTCCCCCCAGTGTTGCTCCCCATCCTGACGTGGACCCATCGGGAAAACAACACTAGGTTGGGGTTCTGAAGCTTGAGAGAGAGACCCCTTCTGCCAATTTCGTTGGATCGAGCCACCACCACAGATGGTCTTTGATAAGAAGAGATCTTGAGAGACTCCTCTTTCAGATCCTCCTTGTTTGTCCAGTTGTCCAACAAAAAACTGAAGAGGCCTGAGATGCAACCTCCCCAGAAAACAAACTTCTCCAGCGATGAAATGGTCCCCAGCAGACTCATCCATTCCCTCACCTAGCATGTTTCTTTCCCCAGGAAGGCCGAAACTTTTTTCGAAGCAGTGCTGCCGTTCCTGGGATGGAAAAGCTATAAAAGCCACTGAATCCATCTGAATCCCCAGGTAAAGAATGGACTGAGAAGGGATCAGATGTGACTTCTCTAAATTCACAAGAAGTCCCAGGGACTTCGTCAGCTCCAATGTTGAATGAAGGTCCTCCAGACACCTTTCTTTCGAAAGAAGTCTCAAGTATGAGCCAGTCATCCAGATAGAGCGAGATCCTTATGCCCGCAAAAGGTGAAGCCACCTGGTGCAGGCGTTCCTCATCAGGACTGTCGGAAAACCAATAGGTATGGCCGTTACTCAGTCCGAAAGAGAGCTCTGAACTGGTACACTCGTCCCCCAGGACAAACCTCAAAAACTTTTCGATCAAGGATGAATTGGGACATGAAAATAGGCGTCCTGGAGATCCAAAGAGACCATCCAATCGCCTGGATGAAGGGCATTTATAACAGACTAAGACGTCTCCATTTTGAACTTCTCCTTGATGACAAAATGGTTCAGTCTGTTGACGTCCAAGACGGGTCTCCAGCCTACTGACTGTTTTGGAACCAAGAAAACAATCTGTAGTAAAACCTGGAACACCAAATCCAGGACTGTTCTATGGCTTTCTTCTCGAACATTTGTTCCAGCAGGTCGAAAAGAATCTTTCTGTTTCTCAGGAAGGTAAGGGAAACAGATCCCAAAGTTGAGGAGGGGACAGGAAGGGGATCCTGTAACCTTTGTCTTACACTGAGGGACCAGGAGTCTGCCCCTCACTCTTTCCAGGCTTGTGAAAACAAGAGAAGCCTGGCTGCACTGGTGTCTGGAGGTTTGGTGAGTCATTTCTTGCCCCTTGGGTTGACATTCCTTCTGGAAAGGCCTCTTCCTCGAGAAAAGGATCTTGAGGAGGAAGATTTGTTATGCAAGGGCTTTGCCTCTTTTAGGCTAGTTTTGATCATTGAGATCGGGACATTAGGACGTCTGGAAGACTGCAGTTTAAAGGTCTGATAACTTTAGTTTTGCTGAAAACAAGATTTTTGACTCTCGGCTGGGGAAGAGATGGCTAGACACAGTTTGATGTTTTTATGACCTCTGAACAGGAAAAATAGACCTGCAAAATTGCAGTATAAAGCCTTCTTCTTCAAATGAACCAAAATGAAGCCAGTTCAAAACATCTCTGATGGCCTTGTCCATGCAAGACAGCACACTGGACAGCTCCCCAGAGAGATAGAGTCTGACTCCGAGTCCTCAAGTCCAAGGCCCCAAGCACCAATCTAAAAGTTGAAGACCTCCATAGTCCTGAAAAGGCCTTTAAGATGGTGGTCAGTCTCAGAAAGTGTCCAGGTCACCTTAGCTGAAGAAAGGAAGCCCTCCTCGATAGCGTTGACAATATCATTACATTGGGAAGAAAAGGGACCCTTGAGCCAAATTCTTCTCCCGTTTTACCAAATCCCAGCTTTCCTAACAATCTAGGCGGGGTTTAGCAAAGGAAATTTGCCTTGAGATTTCCTATCTTCCATCCAGAGTTAACTTTCTTGAAGGCTTTTCTATAAAATATCCCAGAAAGTCTTCATCTGCAGGAAAGTCAAACGATTTCTCACCTTAAGACAGAAGCTAACTGCGAAGGGGGAGAGAGGAGCAGAAGGTTGAAATTTATCAGGAAATAATTCCTTCAGCATACTGGCCAAAACCTGATAATCGGAGAAAAGACGACAAAGGGGCTGTTCATACTGCTCTGCAGAGTCCGACTCCTGAGACAAACCTCCCGGGTCTTGAGGGAGCGACAGGAGAGCCTTCCGGGATTTGAGGAAGACTAAGACCTTTAGATCCGATTCGGCAAAGAGACCTCTTCTTGTGCGAAGAAGCAGAAGAACACTCGGGCGTCCCACATTAGCGTGCGTCCTGCGCAGCGCCATGCTAATCTTCTCTGTATCGTTCCAATTTTTAGTAGCTGTACTGCGTGAAGGCGTACTGGCTAAATCCTAAGAGAGGACATCAGATGGGATGGGGAAGTTGCGTCCTGGTGAACGTCCTGCGAGCGCCCACAAGAGCGTGATGAGAAGCAAGACAAGCGTCATGTCGAACGTCTTGCCGTGGCAAGTACTAGAAGAGAGTTAGCTGAGCTGCAAGCGGCGTCCTGAGCAGCCAGAGAAAAGAGGCAGGAACAGAAGCCTGAGGAGCAAGACGCGAGGCAAGGCAAAGAAAAGCCGCCAACATCCAACGGGAAGACGATGAGGAAGCGACTAGGAGAACACTCTCTAGGAGAGAGAGACATCGCGAAGAGCAGAGAGGGGAGACCTCTTGACCTCTTAACTGGCAGATTCAAATCTTGAAAGGTTCATGAGGCATCCAGCTCCTTTGCAGCGAGAAAAACCAACAAAATCTGCATGCCCTGGAGAAGACACTTGAAGGAGAAGAATCCCTCTCAGGAGAAGGGCTGCTCTTATGAGAAGAAGAAGGGGAAGAGAGACGTCCTCCTCCTTCTACCAGGCGAAGACAGCAGCTCTTCTTAGGGCGGCTGGGACGCTCAAAAACGTCCTCCTCAGAAGAAGTCCTGGTCCTCTTCTGCAGAGGAATATCTCGTGCAACCAGTCAGGTGAAGAAACAAGCGTCAGAGAAAGAGGAGGAGAAGCGTCCTCCTCTCGAAGCTCCTCTTGAAAGAACGAGAGTCCACCTGAGAGCTCACGACCCCGAGGCGTGGGAGGGCACCTCGGAGGACGAGAAGCAATCCTTCAGGACTCGTGCCTGAGCATGATCCTGGCAGCCTGGGAAAGCGTCAACATGGCCTGCCGAAGGGACGCCAGATCGGTGGGGGTCCCCGTAACCCTCTTGCGGCTTTTGACATGCCCCTCCCTAAGTCCTGGGAGTTCGGCAGAGGTCCAGGCCTAGAGGCATTATAGGGCCGATCTGACGCCCCCTCCACAACACTAGGGGGATCACTGCACTTCACAACACTCTCAATAGCCAGCACTTTCGACTCCAAGGCACGAATGGAGTTCAAAATCTGCGCAAGGGCATTACCTTCCGCAGCAACAATCACAGGGTTCGAAGGCGACTCTACAGGAAAGGTGAAGCATTAGTAGGATTAACAGGTGACAAATTAATACCCTGACTCCCACCAGCAGACACACTCCTGGAGGAAGACCTCCTGATACGGTCACGCTCTAATTTTGCGCACGTAAGAGTCGTAAGCCTTCCAATCAGAATCAGGCAAAGACTCACACTCCTTGCAGCGATCATCCAACAAACAGACATGCTCCCTACATCTCATGCATACTGTGTGAGGGTCTACCAAAGCTTTCAGTAGCCTCACCTTACACTCCTTCACAACACACACCCTGAAACTAGCAGAACTAGAACCAGACATCTTGTTCAAGAAAAGCCAAAACCAAAATCAAAACAGTCCACAGAAGCGTATGCCTATCCACAAATCCAAAGTCAAAAACCAAAAGACAATCAGAATACTCAGTGGAAAAGTTTTGAAATCCAAATGGCGGAGGTATTGACAACAGGTGTTGACAATACCAGCGACAGAGAAAATCTGAATAGAAAATGGGAATGGTTCCTGATAACCGCCTCCCAGCAGCGGGAATGGGTACTAACCACCTGGCCCAACTGCGTGTGCCGTAAGTTTTTGAATTTCTGTCGGTCCCTTCGGAGAATACAGCTATATATATATCTGTCAGGTAAGTGTCAAGAACAAAATCAAACACACGTAATATATACACAAAAATACATTAAGATCCCACAGGAATAATAAGGAGCTCAATGACAGTCAGGCAAAGGCAAAGAGATCCGAAAACACGTCTGTAATGCATGACGGCCAAAAACAAACTGGAATGTTTACGTCCGGGCAGGCGGGTATTCCTGCCTACTTGGTGGTAGTTACTGCCTAACTACCTTGTTCAAGAGTTTAATGGCAGCGTCAGGCTTCGCCGTAAGTAATTCCTAATGTAAAGGACCGACGATTTGTATATCTTGTCGGAACAATCCTAATGTAAAGGACCGATGGTTTGTATATCGTGTTGGAACAAACAAGATTATTCACCTGGTCGAGCACCCCGTCAGCAAGCAAGGAACACAGCAGTCCCACCGAAACCTTTGGTTCCTTCTTAGGGGCCCAAAAGCTTTCAAGGAGCGAAGGATGATCCACAGAAGAGGCCATGGCCCCTTCCCTGAGATCATTGTGCTGACGAATCAGCGTGATGATCTCTGCAATGGTCCTCTGTATTTCGGGGGTGTCCGCATCCTGAGGAAGAGGACCCTCGAGTCCTTCCAGGGTGCTGGCCTCCCGATCTACTCTCCCAGCAGGAGGAAAAACCTTGGCAGACCCCTTAGATTCATCCTGAACTACAGTACTCGGGCATACGACCGAGTCGATCCGAGGACTGAGGCAGGAACGCAGGCCTTCGTAGTCGAACTCTGGGGAGAGGACTCTCCAGAGTTCCTCCTGCCCATCTCACACCTCCAGGTAAAACCCCAGGAGGTTGAGGGGACAGGTGAGAAGGATCCAGCACTCCCACCAGTTATGCCAACGGAACCAGCAGGAAGGGCGCGCCGTGTACAGTCATCAACCCGCAGTGATGACGGCAATGTGGGTCATGGAGAGCAGTTACCCCTCTGCGAAGCACTATCCCGAGGAGAGCGGAGAGGTTTGAGCGAGTGGAGCCGAGCAAATTGTGCAAACGCGATCACAGGTTGGGCGGGGTCGAAAGCGCAACTAGCTGGCAAGAACTTGCGCTGTTCTCTTGACGTGCCCTGGTCTTCTTTGAGGCCGAAATCTCACAAGAGGAAGACTGGACAGGGGATCTCTTTGTCTCTCCAGGTGTTCAGACCCTCGGGACCAAGGCACTAAGTTGGGAACCTGGCTGAGCAAAGGTGGTAGTGCCAGCAGGAAGAGCCGAGAAACCTGCATGTATCAGCTTTCTCTCGCCCTGTGCCTGAACTGGGAAGGTGAGAGGTCTCTCCAGCACCGGTTCGGGATACACAAGTCTTCTTGGAGACTTGAGTACTCGGAGTGACTCGCGAACGAGCACCCGACACAGCACCAGTCTTAGAAGAGGACTTCTTAGGACTGGCGACGGAAGCGCGGACACAGGTCTACATGTCTGTGGCTCCTGAAACACAAGACCTTGGTGCGGTAGGGTAAGCGATTCCCCTGTGGAGGGAGGCAGCCCCTCAGATGCCCCTGAGCAGGACTTGGGGGGGGGGACAGCCTTCTTCTTCGGCCAAAGGGCCTTGGAAGAGGAAGGGCAGGAGGTAGCAGATGACGAGGACAAAGATGAAGTCGATGAAGACGACGATGACAACTTACGGACCTCTTCCTTGACTTCTTCTTCATCATCTTCTTCAGGATGGAGGTCAAGTCCCCCATCCAAGAGGGAGCAGCAGATATCACAGGATCAGCCGGGGCAGCCAGGGCAACAGGAGAATCGGTAACAAGAGCAGGAACGGGAGCAGCCGGGACAGCCACAGCAGGAAGAGCACCAACAGCAACCCGGGCGGCAGAGATCATAGGAGCAGCAGGGGCAGGAACCATCACATGGGGCACAGATGAGGTGACCATCATAGATGGTACAGACTGGGATGGCTGAGCCACGGCGAAACCTGGAGGCAGGGGCACCACGTGCTGGGATGCCAGGAGAGAAGTCACTTGGGTTGCAAAGTGTGAAGAGACAATCACCTGCATCTTAACAAACACTGTCATTGTTACTATGGTGGTCGTAATGGTAGAGGCAGCATGGGTCACCACAGGAGCGCTCACCAGGTGAGACAAGAGGCCCTGCAGGGATGGAGGGCCTGGAAGAACCAAGGAGAGCCAAGCTGCTTCCAAGTTGTTGCCTGCTTATCAAGGAGAGCCTCGACTGGCCATATTAGAAGAAGAAAAGGTCGAGTTAGCGGAGGGAGACTCCTCTCTCCCCGAGGGAAAAATTCCCCCCCAGGACCAAGGGGAGGCCGCCAAAAGGAGGTCGTCCTGATCATCCTCTAACCCGTTGTTCCACGCGCGGCAAAGCGAGCAAAGAAGAAGAAGAAGAGTTTTCTCCCGAAGGAGAGACAGCCAGAAGGGGAAGCTTGCCGGGAGAGAGAAACACGGAAGAAGGGTTGACCACCAAGGGTGTAGTCGGGGGCGTATAATCCTCAGATGACACCTTAGCAGCCTTCCTTTGATACCGTTTCCTCCCTTAAAACTTCCCCCACCGCTCATTTGACCAGGAACAACACTCAGCACAAGTAGAATCACGTGAGCACACTCGCCCCCTGCAGGAGGAACAGAGGGTGTGAGGATCAACTTCAACAGAAGATCAGAAGCTACTGCATTCCTTGCCACCAACCCCAGGAAGCACATGCTGAGGGAAGGCGGCCTTGTGAACAGGCTTGTGAGATTTGTGGGTTTGCATAATTACAATCACAAACACACATATAGCCTACTTCAAGCAAAAACAGGAAAAAACAGCTCAACGACAATCAGGGCAGAGAGGGTACGTCCAGGCGAGGGGGGACTCCCGCCTAACGGACGGTAGTTAGCTGCCTAACCACCTTGTTTGAATGTTCAATGGTTGTTTCCAACCCCACTGTAAGTAATTCCTAATGTAAAGGACCGACGGTTTGTATACCGTGTAGGAGCAGGTTAATAATAATTGACAGACCTAAACAACATCACCTCCTTCATCAGCAACACTTAAAGTATAGTTTTACCCAAGGGGGAGGGGGTTCACTCGCCCTGGACCCCCTAAGCAACACTAAACATAGGAAACATGGACTAAGCTTCCACTCGGAGTTAGCCTAGTAGCCTAAGCCTATTGGAGCCTTCTGCCGTCGTTCGGCAAACAACGCTGGTTACAGGTAGGCCTAATACCAGGCCTAAGCTCTGTCAAGCCTCGCCTACGACTGAAATAGTGAGGTCATGTATTATTGGCTACATATAACTAAAACAAACTACTTGAATAAACCGAAAGGCACTTACTTCTCCACTAGCGTATTGACAACTTTAGTTTAAAGATATGAGGCATCAATGGTTTATGTTTACGTTAAAACTCCAAGGTGAGGGCAGTCCTCTACAACGGCCCCTCAGTAACTCAGTTACTCTAGTGGCGGTTTTCTTGTTTAATACATTAAGCAAAGCGGTATAAGGGTCATCTTCAGACTGCATCTACGGGAAAAAAAATTGGACCCGTTTTTTCTCGACAATCCTTCACAAGTAGGCGGCCGAGTTCGTGGTTCTCATTTTTCTGTAAATATATTTGAGTATTATTCAAGTCAGGCAGATTGCCTGTGTAAGCAGAAACTTGAGGATCAGAGGACTCTCTTCTGATTCAAATACAACGGTGGTGGAGTGGGAATCTTTGTCAAAAATGTGTACAAAGTATCTGTAATGAATCACAATGTGTTCAGTACGTTTGATTACATCAACACCAGAATTACACACATAAACAAACACATACAAATCGTAACAGTTTAAAACCACCAAGCATAAGTAAGAGATCATTCCTAAGTAAATTCAGTGACTTCCTCGACTTGCTAGCTGACAGCAACAATATACTGATTTGTGGTGATTTCAACCTACATCTGGAGGATAACGATGACAAATATGTCAAAGAATTTATAGAGTTACTTGAAAGCCACGACCTCGTAAATGTTGTGACAAAGTTGACATCATTATTGAACCATATCATTGACCTAGTGATACAAAACAAAAACAACGAGATTGTGAGTAACATGCAAGTTGAGCCTGAATGAGTGATATCTCCAATACATAAACTAGTTATAGTTACTATAATATCTGGAAAGGTTATACAATGAAAAAAACTATTACTTACAGAAACAAAAAAACTTTAAAGCTGATGAATTTATTGTTGAGAGCATACAGAAAATAAGAGAAACAAGCCAGAAGTGCAGGTATAATTTGAGGAATACCTTGTAACGTTCCCACTCAACGCGTTCTCTGTAGAGAACATCGCGTTTTCTGCAGTGCCTTCTCATCGACCTAAGGTCGATCGGAATATATATTTATCATCATAATTGTGAACTGTATATATGTTGTCTTTCTAAACAATCATGTTTTATGTACAAGTAATGAGTTATTTATGTTATATGCCAGACATTGTTGATCACTATGCTCCCTGTATGAACCTGTCCTGTTTTTGTAAGAAATTAGTTTGACCTCAGGTCACCTGTAAATCTTTGTACCAGCGGTCTCTGCAAACCACGCAGACATCTGCGTCCTGCTTTATAAGAGCCCGTGCTGACACAAGGCCAGTTACGGGCTGCTCTCAGAGCAAGAGCCAGTGCTGGCACAAGGCCAGCTAAATCTGAAACAACAACAACAAGGCCAGCTAAATCTGAAACAACAACAACATCAATAAACCAGCACCAGCAGTACTTGTCTTCCTGCTCATTATTTCGCACCTCTTCCACAGCCTTGACAGGCTGCCAAGTATGCGTAAGCTGTTTTACATTCTATAGCAAAAGTATATTGGCGTCAAGTTACAACGATAAATGTCCAGAAGTAACAAGGCAAATAATAGTTAAAGAAAATGCCAGATGGTTTAACAGTGAATTTGTAAAGTCTCTGCTGAGCAAGTTTTCTTTGGTGACGGCCCAGTTTCTTTGTATCTGCAATTCGTCACACCTGACGGGCCAGGTCACGTAAATTCATTCATTTAAACTGTGTATGCAATTATTTATCTGTCCTCAATTTATGTACCGTGTATTTCTTCTTTCGCAGGCATCAAGATTGTATTCAACTTTAATTCTGTCTATTTTCACATTGTAAATTGTACTCGTTCGCTGTATTTTATTGTTAATTGTTATCGACCTCAGGTCACCTATGCCCTCATTGTGTTTTGCGGCGCGACGCCAGTCTGCCGCTATATAAACCACCTGGATCATGAATAAATCAGCAGTTAACTTTTACCTGCTCGTTTCTTTTGTACCTCTTAAAGTGGTGACCCCGGAGTGACTCCCGAAGCCATTAGCGGACCCACACGGCAACTCAGTCCTGGCTTCAGCACGGTTGAGCTATATCAGGTTAGCCGACGCGCAGGGTACCTGTCTGACAGTCGACGGCGTGACGTCACGCGTTAGACGGGGAGGGAAAGGAGGAGATACAGAGTACGAATCAGGCAGAATGTTCTTGTTTGTCAATGAAGTTGAAGATCATTTCTTGAGGCTAACACTGGGCCTATACACCTGGGATTTCTTTATTTGACCTCAGGGCACAGGCCATAAGCAGATTAACTTACTCACACTAACTTTCCCTTCAAAACACCCTCCCTTAGTATGGACTTTCAGTCAGTTGTAAATCAGAGCACCAGACAAACGTCCAAGAACATACAGGGAAGGAGTTTTGTGGGAATTATGTCTAGTAATTGTGCAGTTTACGGATGCTTTAATAATAGCAGAAATCGTTCAGATGTCCGGTTTTTTAGATTCCCAAGAGACGACGAATTTAGGAAGAAATGGATAAATGCCTGCCGTCGTGATGATAAGGTCAATACCAACAATGCACTCGTCTGTTCAGCACATTTTACTGCAGAAGACTATATCGATGACATGAAGTCTCGATTGCTTGGTATTGAAAGCCCAAGAAACAAAAGGCTGCTGAAAGCACATGTAGTACCATCATTGAATCTTTACACCCAAGGTAAGTCCTGTTGTGTCGTTAAAAAACCCTGCTTACATGTGCATACCTATTTGTATATATTACGCACAGTCACATTCTCTCTCTCTCTCTCTCTCTCTCTCTCTCTCTCTCTCTCTCTCTCTCTCTCTCTCTCTATATATATATATATATATATATATATATATATATATATATATATATATATATATATATATATATATATATATATATATATATATATATATATATATATATATATTCACAAACACACACATGCAGACACACTTATACACATAGTGCGTATGTGTGAATTGTTTTTGTTAGTCACATTCAAAAATTCATATCATTTTCCTTTCATTTCAAAAGATTGCGGTTTAACTAAAAACTCTGAAGATCGATTCAAGAGAGCAGAAAAGCGAGGGATGAAGAGAACTGTGGAAGATCTTCTGGAAGATGAAAGCGTAGCATCAGTAGACAGACCAAGTAGGCCTACTGTTGAAACAGGAGAGAGCCCAGCTGCAATTGAAGAAAATATTTTGGTAACTCATTTAGAAACCGTAGGAGGTATGCCTGTTAGCAATAGCATCGAAAACGATAATTTTGCATTGTCACACGACTTATGTAAAAGGGAAATTTCAAAGTTAAAAGAAAAAATACAGATACTGGGGGCAGAAATCAAATCTTTGCAAGCCCAAGTGTAACATCTCAAGGAAAGGAATGACATTAATATTAAAGTTCAGATAGAAGATATTTTAAAACCACTTTTCAGTATGACTCAGATAGATGCACTTTTAAATAAAAAGAAATCCAAGCATTGGACAGTAGATGACATATCGTCTGCTTTTACCTTAAGAAGCATAAGTCCAAAATGCTATAGTTATTTGCGGGATATCAGAGGGTTTCCTTTGCCTTCAACAAGCACCCTTAATGAGAGAGCTAGAAATTTTCCTTGCGAACCAGGTGTATTAACGTCAGTTTTGTCTTTGATGAAAACTAAAGCTGAAACTTTGACTGTAAAAGAGAGGCTTGCGGTAATGTCATTTGATGAAATGAGCATCACAAAACAGTATAGTTATGATAAGGGAATGGACAGACTATATAAACCTCATGGAAAGGTTCAGGTGATAATGATTAGGGGTTTAATTGGTAAATGGAGACAACCGATCTTTTATGATTTTGATAAATCTTGCGTACATGAAATGTTGATGGGAATAATTGAGTCAGTAGAGAATGCTGGGTATCCTGTGATTGCAATCGTGCATGATCTTGGGCCAAGCAATGTAAAATTATGGAAGCACTTCGGGATAGATCCAATAAACTGTAAGCGCGTGTCAATCAAAAATCCGTGTCACAATAGGGAAATATTCTTATTTGCAGATGTCTCACATATGATAAAATTAATAAGAAATCACTTCATAACTAAAGGGTTTTGTTTTGAAGATGGAACGCTGATCTCTGATTCTTGTGTTAGGGAAATGCTAAGTAATACTCATACAGAATATGGTCTAGATTATAAGATCAGTGAAATTCATCTAAACTTACAAAACACTGACCTTCAGCGAGTTAAGTATGCTGTACAGCTGATGTCAAACAGCTGTGCTAAGTCTGTTGAGTATTTAGGAGAGAGAGGACTGCTAGAAAGCAAAAACTGGAAGGATACTGCAGAATTCATTTCAATGGTTGACGATTGGTTCGATCTTATGAATTCATCTAACATGATAGGAGACGTTAAATCACGAAATGTTTATGGAACTGACTTAAAAAACCAGAAAAATCTTTTGTGTAGTCACTGATGTCATGACAAAAATGCGAGTATGCAACGCAAGGTCAAGCAGTCTTTATAGTTTTCAAAAGGGAGTCATTTTATCATGTCACTCACTTATGGGCCTATACGAGATGTTAGCCAGTGATTATGATGTTGCATATATATTGACTAGAAGGCTAAACCAGGACGTATTAGAGCATTTTTTTGGATGTTGCAGACAGATGAGTGGACCTCATGATCATCCCGGTGCTGTAAGCTATAAATATAGAATGAGAAAGCTGCTTCTGGGAAAAAATGTTGCCCTAATCAGCAATAACACAAACATAAATAAAGAGCATGAAAATAGCGATTGCTTAACAAATGAGTTAGCATTAACGAATGCAACAAACAATGTGAGAAATTATAATGACCGCGAGCTTGCATTAGAGATTTGCCTAACTAGCCATATTTTCAAAAATTCGGGATTAGATATAGAATGTGAAACTGATATTGCAAAAAATTTAGGTGACGACATGGATGATTTGACAGCAGATCCGAGTAACACAAAATTGATATCTGATGTCATAGAGGAAGAAAGTTTGCGACATATAGGGGGTTACATAGTGAACAAATTTTCGATGAAGTATCCGCATTTAGGTCACAAAGCGGCTGCCAGTCAAAGTGACGAAAATTCCTGGGTTAAAAAGATTAACAGAAGTCAACTGCATTTACCGTCTGAGGCCTTTTTTCACACTTAAGTTTCATGAGAGAGGTTTTCAAAGCCATTCATGGCGAAAGTCTTAGGGAGGGAAAACATTGTATAAAAACGCTAGCCTCGGAAATGAAATTAGCCATAAATGAATCTAAAATTAATTCAGTGGGCTTTCATCTCCCAGATGATGTAATTTATTTTTGCCAAGCTATGTGTATTTTTAGAATAAGATATCTGAATAAAAAGATTGACATAACAAGAAAGAAAAATAAATTATGCAATAAAATGGAAAATAAGCTAAATAAGATTAAAAAATAAATTATTTTGTAAGAATTAGTTAATTTTTCTAGTAGAGTAATATGCACTGTTTTTAAAGTTCAGAAACATGGCTTTGATGTTTTTACTCAATAATGTTGTTAGCTGATAAAGTTATATTTCTAAGTTATATCTAGTTTTCAGATCCTTTTCATGAACTAAGATAATTTTGTAAGTAAGAGTAGATTATTTTTCGATTAGAGTAATATGCACTGTTTTTTAAAGTTCAGAAATATGTCTGATTTTACTCAATAATGTTGTTAGTGGATAAAGTTTTATTTCAAAGTTATATCTAGTTTTAATACCCTTTTCATGAACTAAGACAAAATAAATTGTGTGTATGTACGTATGTATGTATGTATGTGTATGTATATATATATATATATATATATATATATATATATATATATATATATATATATATATATATATATATATATATACACACACCTACATGCTTACATACATATGTACATATATGCATGTACTGTATATGTATATATCAGAAAAAGGAAACTGGCAACTCGCTGCAGGAAACTGGCAACCCACTGAAGGACTCGTGACGTAGTGCTCAGATCGCTTGAATTTTGGTAAACAAATCGGTTAACCTGATATAGCTCAACCGTGGGCTTCAGGAGCTTACTCTTGCCCTTAGCGGACTAATCACGGTGCTGAACCAGCATTTGGGCGTGCTGACTCTCGTCGGCAAAATCACCAGCGTCATTAGCGGACTCACATGGCGCGCTCCCAAGTGCGTTTTGACGTGAGCACCCTACTCCATTTAAGAGGGCAAAGAGCAAGTATGGACGCGGACATCCGTTCCCTCGTTCAGTTAACCGCCGACCTCGTGGACTCGAAGGTCTACCTCCCTCCCATATCACCCGCGCCCGTCCCCGCACCGAGGCTCTTACGCTCCTTCACACCCCTACCCACGCCCCGCACTCTCCCCAGCCCGGCGGGACAATCAAGGGCCGCCCTGTCCATAAAACTGCCGCCATTCATGCAGGGGAATCCATCAGCATGGCTCTACAGGGTCGAGAGCCAGTTCAGGATTGCGGATCTTAACGACGAGGTGCTGCAGGCAGATATAGTACTCAACGCCCTGCCGGAGGAGATCTACAGGAAGCTCGTCCCGTGGGCGTCTGACACATGCCCCCTTACCTACCACCTCCTGAAGAAAACCCTCCTTGAGACATGCTCCCTGCCGGTTGCCGAGCAGGCAGCCTGCACCCTCGACCTCGCCATCAACCCGCGGCAGGATCAGAGCATCATGGAGTCATGGGGCATGATACAAGACCTCCTCACCCTCCCAGACACCAACGGCAGTAAAAAGAAGCGCGAAATAAGCCTGTTGCAGGAGCTCCTCCTCCGTCAGCTCCTCCTGGAGGTCTGCACACAAATCCCTGAGCCCTACGCGATGCACCTCGAAACCCTGATTCGCACAGCACAGCACTTGATGGACTCCGTGAAGGCAATGAAGCGGGTACCAGCGCCCACACTCCCAGTCAGCATCATCCAGCAGGAGGAGGGCGCAGAGCAAGAGTTTCAATGCCGTCAAAAGGAGGTGCCCAGCGCCTACCAGCAGGTGGAGTTCCCCAGGTCTTTGCCACTACCACAGGCGGTTCGGCAAGGATGCCCGGAACTGCCTGCTGCCCTGTTCATCCGTCCATTCAAAATTGGGGAGGCGGCAGCCAGCAGGACAAACCGCCATGGCAGCAGAAGAACCCAGGGGCCCAGAACCAGTAGGCTTCTACGTCTGCGACACCGTCTCCGGCAGGATGATGCTGGTTGACACGGGGGCCATTAGATCAATCTTCCCGGCATCTAGAGAGGACCGCAAGCGAGAACCAGACCCGGCTGCCTCCCTGACGGCCGCCAACGGGTCCCCCATCCTCTCCTATGGAACAAGGCCCCTGTCAATCTCCATCCTTGGCCAAAGGTACTCCTGGGACTTTGTCGTCGTGGACGTTAGGATCCCACTCCTGGATGCAGATTTCCTGGCACACTTCGGGCTGGCAGTCGACGTCGGTCGCAAGCGCCTCCTCAACACAGACTCCTGCCAGTCCCTCCCGTTGGCAACGGGACCCAAGGCACCCACCATCTGCTCCGCCGCCCCCCACCAGTACTCACAGCTGCTGAAGGAGTTCCCTGATGTGTTCAGGCCTGAGCTCCGCCAAAATCTCGGGGCCCCAGCCAAACATGGCATATATCACCACATAAAAACAAAGGGCCGCCCTCCACATGAGAAGTTCTGGAAGCTTCCCCCTCGACGCCTTCAGGAGGCCAAGGACGCGTTCGCTGAAATGGAACGGATGGGAATCTTCAAGAAGGCCTCCAGCCCGTGGGCCTCCACCCTCCACATGGTGCAGAAACTGGATGGCTCCTGGAGACCCTGCGGCGACTACAGGCAGCTCAACCTCGCAACGGAAACTGACCATCATCCCCTGCCGAACATGTAGGACCTCACGGCCTCTTTCCAACGGGGCCAAAATATTTACTAAGTTGGATCTCTTGAAATCCTATTTTCAGGTACCGGTCGCACCAGAGGACATACCAAAGACTGCCATCATCACGCCTTTCAGGTCCTACATGTTTGCCTTCTCTACATTTGGCCTGAGGAACGCTGGGGTGACTTTCCAGCGGCTCATGGACAGCATCCTGAGGGACCTAAAGTTCTGTGTCTGCTACGTAGATGATATCCTTATATTTTCCAGGTCTCACAAGGAGCACCAGAAACACATCCTTTGACAAATGCACCTTTGGCGTACAGAAAGCCGACTTCCTGGGCCACGAGGTATCCCCAGATGGCATCCGTCCACTCACATCCAAATTCGTAGGCGTCACCGGGTTCCCCGTCCCCACCTCCGTCAAGGCCGTCCAGGAATTTCTCGGGATGGTGAACTACTACAGGAGGTTCATCCCCGGGATCGCACAAACCATGGCCCCCCTGACGGAGACCCTGAAAGGCCGACCAAAATCCTTGTTGTGGGGACCCAGCCAGCAGCAGGCCTTCTCCCTGACGAAGGCAGCCCTCGCCGAGGCAACCGCCTTGGCCCACCAGGATCCCAGCGGCCCCCTCCAGCTGACAACGGACGCCAGCAATGTCGCCTGTAGTGCTGTCCTGGAGCAGGTCATCAACGGTGCCCCCCAGCCTATCGCCTTCTTCAGCAAGAAGTTCAACCCCACAGAGGCCCGCTACAGCATCTTCGACAGGGAACTCTGCGCAGTGTACCATGTAGTCCGGCACTTCAAGTTCCTCCTGGAGGGCACGTCCTTCACAATCTATACGGACCACCAGTCGCTGGTCCACGCCTTCACCAAGCAAGGGGACGTGTGGTCTTCCAGGCAGCAACGGCATCTCTCGGCCATCGCCATGTTCACCTGCTCCGTCAAGTATCTTCCCGGCAGGAAGAACCCTGTGGTGGACGCCCTCTCCAGAGTCGAGCTGAACACGGTGCAGCTGGGGATCAACTACGAAGACCTCGCCAGGGAGCAGGAGGCCGCCGACCCAGAGTCCCCAGCCTACCGCACCGCCATCACGTCCCTAAAGTGGAGGGACATGCCCCTCACCCCCGGGGGCCCAAATCTCCTCTGCAACATCAGCACCGGCCAGCCCCGCCCCCTAGTGCCGGCCTCCCGCCGCCGGCAGGTATTCAACATCATCCACGGCCTGTCACATCCCTCCGGCAGGACGACGGCCAAGCTGCTATCAGAGAAGTTCGTTTGGCACGGAGTGCAGAAGGACGTGAGGACCTGGGCAAGGCAGTGCCTGCATTGCCAAACCAGCAAGGTGGGGCAGCACACCGAATCCGGGGTAGGCGAGTTCCCGCAGCCAGGGTGGCGTTTCGGCCATGTTCACATCGACGTCATCGGGCCCCTTCCCCCATCAGGCGGGTCCAGACATCTCCTGACGGTGGAAGACCCCTCAACAAGGTGGCCTGAAGCCACGCCAATGCAAGAAGCCACCGCCAGCTGGATCAGCAGCTTCGGCATTCCTGACCACATCACAACCTATCCGAATTGTGGTCCGCCCTGGCCCAGCTGCTGAGGACAGCTCATCACACCACCACGCCCTACAACCCGGCCGCCAATGGCTTGGTCGAGCGCTTTCACAGGTCCCTGAAGGCGTCCCTTATGGCCCACTGTACCGCCAAGGACTGGAAGTACCAGCTGCTGTGGGTCCACATCGGGTTGAGGACCGCCCCCAGGGCTGATGGTGCCCCGTCTGCAACCGAGAAAACATACGGCGAGCCCCTCGTGGTCCCGGGAGAGCTAGTGACAGAAAATTGCCACAACCCATCGGTCCAGAGGCTTCGTGAAATCGTCAGCAAGTTTGCCCCCTGCAAGAGGACATATACCGACAGGTTGGCCACCTTCACGCCGCCCGGGCTGGCCTCCACTACCCACGTCTTCATCAGGGATGACGCCGTCTGCCCGCCACTGACCAGACCCTACAGGGGGTCCTTCCGCTTGCTGGAATGGAACAGCAAGGAGTTCCTGCTCGCACTTCCCGGGAGGAACGATTGGGTGTCAATCGACCAAGTCAAGCCAGCCCTCCTGGAGGAGGACCTCGAGGACACATCTGTCAGCACACCACACCCTCCGCCAGCGCAGCCGCCACCACAGCCGGGCCCTCATAAGAAGCGGACACGCGGCCGCCCCCAGAAAAGGCCGCCCACACCCGCAATCAGCCACCTTCACACACAGGACGTCCCTCTGTTGTCCTAACACAGCCGGGGCACCCTTCAATGCCCTGGAGGGTACACCCTTCACAATCTGGACAGACCACCAGCCGCTGGTCCATGCCTTCACAAAGCGGGGGACACATGCACTTCCAGGCAGCAGCGGCATCTCGTGGCCATTGTGGAGTTCACCTGCACAATCAAGTGCCTCCTCGGCAGGAAGAACCCTGTAGCAGATGCCCTCTCCAGGATCGAGCTCAACGTGGTGCAACTCGGGATCAACTACGAGGACCTTGCCCGGGAGCAGACTGCCGACCCAGAGACCCCAGCCTACCGCACCGCCATCACGTCCCTCAAGTGGAAGGACATGCCCCTCACCCACGGGGGGGGGGGGCCAACCCCTCACCTTCTGGTATCCGCCTCCCGCTGCCGTCTGGTGTTTGATGTCATCCACGGGCTGTCCCACCCCTCCGGCAGGACGACGGCCAAGCTGCTGGCAGAGAAGTTTGTCTGGCACAATATGCGGAAGGACGCGACGGCCTGGGCAAGACAGTGCATCCAGTGCCAAACCAGCAAGATAGGGTGTCACAGTCAGACAGGGATAGGCGAGTTTCCCCAGCTGGGGAGGCGGTTTGAACACATCCACATAGACGTCGTAGGTCCCCTTCCCCCATCAGACGGGGCCAGATACCTCCTCACGATCGTTGACTGCTCAACCAGGTGGCCTGAAGCGACACCCATGCAGGAAGCTACCGCCAGTGCATGCGCCGAGGCCTTCCTCTCCAGCTGGATCAGTCGGTTCGGTGTCCCGGACCACATAACCACTGACAGGGGCCCTGCCTTCCTGTCCGAGCTGTGATCCACCCTGGCACGCCTGCTGGGGACCTCTCACCTCACCACCACCGCCTACAACCCCACAGCCAATGGATTGGTGGAGAGATTCCACAGATCCTGAAGGTGTCCCTCATGGCCCACTGCACCACCGAGGATTGGAAGTACCAGCTGCCTTGGGTCCTCTTTGGACTGAGGACCGCCCCCAGAGCCAGCGGCAACCTGTCCGCAGCAGAGAAAGTCTACAGGGAGCCCCTTGTAGTCCCAGGCGAACTCGTCATGGGAGATCACCACAACCCGTCAGTCCAGAGTCTCCGCGACATAGTCGGGAAGTTCGCCCCCTGCCGGTGGACGTATACCGATAGGTGAACAACCTTCATGCCTCCCGGCCTGTCCTGCACCACCCACGTCTTCGCCAGGAATGACGCCATCTGCCCTCCACTAACCAGGCCCTACAGGGGCCCCTTCCGTGTGCTCGAGTGGAACACCAAAGCATTCTGCCTCACCCTGCATGGGAAGGACGACTGGGTGTCAGTCGACCGTCTCAAGCCCGCCCTGTCGGAGGATGCCGCAGTCGATACCACGCAGCACCCTCTGCAAGAACTGTCGCCTCCACAGCCGAGCCACCCCAAAAGAAAGTCGTGTGGCTGCCCCTGGAAGCACCTGGCTAGCGCCACAGCCAGCCGCTCCCGCTCACACCGCACCCCCAGCTGACTTCGTGGAACCGCGGCACTCTCCAACGGCCAAGCAGATACCTAGTTTAATCAGATGTTACCCACGTCTTGGTGGAGTATTTGTAAAGTCCCCGCTAAGCGGGTTTTCTGTGGTGAACTGCCCATTTTTTATGATAACACTCCTACGAGATTGGGTCAAGCGAAATTAGCCATATTTTTCCTGTGTAAATATGTACCTATTACTAATTCATTTGAATCTGTTTTCTTTGCACATGTGTTAGAATGTTGCTATGTCAATTCTTGTTAACTTACCTTTTATGTTACTTGTATTTTTCCATTATAATTAATACCAAGAGTAATTGACCTCAGGTCACCTGAATCCTATTGTATTCCTCTGTGTGACGTCCGCACGCCACTTTATAAGCGGCCTGCGTTCTGAATAAACTTCACAGTTGTCGCCTGGCACTCAGGTTGACAACTTCACTGACGCTGCTGCCGCTGTCTCCTCTTCCACTGCTGTCTCCGCCTACCAGATCGCCGCTGACCAATGGGAAGACAGTCTGCTAGACTGTAAGCTTCTCTCAGAGTTTCAAGCTTGTCGCTCTCTGCTACCCACCAATCAGAGAGCAGCTCCCGCTGTCAACGCCCACCAGTTCACCCCTGACCAACGAGAAGACCGTCTGCCGGACTGTGAAGCTTCCTGACAAATTTCAAGCTTCAGGCTGTCTGTCTCCCACCAATCAGAGAGTTGCTGCCGCTGTCCCCGCCCACCTGATCGCTGCCGGCCAATGGGAAGGCCGACTGCCCATCTGTAAACCTTGACGAAGGTATTCAAGCTTCAGAACATCTACTGCCAACCAATCAGAGTGCAGATCCTCTCACTCTGGTTTCTTAGCCCTGTCAACTAAATTAGACGATGCGCTGAAAGTCGGAATACGATCCTGAGAGAGCTTCTCTCGCAAATATAAGCATAATTATCACTGACTCTTTTCCTGACCCCTAACCTCTTCAATTTACTAACAGGCTCTCTTGTGGAAAATCTGGTAGCCCTTGTGGTCTTAAAACTCAGGAGAAGCAAGACTCAGAGCCAAAAAATTCCCACTCTCGCAATTCTTCATTGCAAGTGGCATATGGTCCCTTAGGCTGGCATCTTAAATAAGCCAGAAAATAGAAAAAGCCCATCAGGCAACCAGTTAATAAGAGACAGAATTACGCACAAGCCCTTCAGGCAAGACCAGAAATATACACTTCCCTGACTACAAGACTAGACTGCTGAGTCTTTTTATTTGTGGGACAAATAAGAAGGTTTCTCAGCAGCTACTGTTGTAGAGCAGTAAACAGCTACTAGTAGGATAGGCAGGGCCCCCCAAAATCATTCACACACCAACATCACTTACTCCCACCAATCTCCCTTCTCTTTACTTGCACTCACAGACCTCTTCCTTCTCTTTCACTCTCCTAGCAAGCAGACATGGCATCTTCATACAATAACACACCCTTCCACACATCCTCACAGCACAGCACCACAACAACCTCATCATCCTCTACATCTTGCAACCCAGACTTGGCATCCACAATCAATGACACAACCTCACCCACATCCTCACCTCACAGCAGCACAACATCCTCACCTCACAGCAGCACATCTTCCTCACCATCCTCTCCTCCCCACAACCTAGACTGGCAGCCACACTCACGGACACACCCTCACCCACAGATTCACCTCAAAATGGCACGACACCCTCATCATCCGCTACCCCCATCAGGACTGCCCCAAGACGACGAGCCAGATCCCTTTCCATCTCTCCCACTGCTCACACACAGGACACACAAAGACCGAGAATGGACGAGAGCTCTGACACTGACACCGACACTGAGAGACAAACACAGACAAACGACGGATTTACACTTGTGACGAAGAGGAAGGCCCTCAGAAAAGCACGAAAACAGACCCACACAGCAAAGACAACAGCAAACACAACAAACATAAATACACAATCACTAAATGAATACCCCCCACTCCCTTTCCCCGAATTCAGACCGATCCCAAAAGAAAATGAGACGTCATATGCCGCAGTAGCAGCCTTGGAAAAGAAACATCCAGGAATACAAATTCAGGCACGACCAAACCACAGAGGACTGTTTCACAATTACACTCAGACAGATGGAAGCAGTTGAGATCCTGAAGCAGGAAGCTCAAATACTGGACCCAGCAGAAAGGACACAGAAGGGCATCATTTGTAGATACCCAATAACCCTCCCCATAGACCCCATAAAGGAACTCGCCTACATTCAGGATGCAGTACATTGTAGGAACAAGGCAGGAGAGCCAACACGAAAAGTACTAGCAGTGTTCAAAGGGAACAGACCAGACGAAGTGGTCATCCCAATATGGGGAAAATTCCCAACAGAGGCCTACACACCTGAACCCTTGAGATGCTTCAAATGCCAGCGATTCGACACCACCAGAAACAATGCGTAGCACAATATGTAGTCTGTGGTGTCTGCAGTTCAAGACATGACACCACCAGCTGCATACAGCGACACAACAATAAGGAGAAGACAAAAGCCAAATGCCCCAACTGCGGACAAGGACACCATACGTGGTACAAAGGATGCACGACATGGCTTCAGATAATCTGGAAAATGAAGGGAGTGCTCCCTCAGGCTCAACAACACCAGCAACAACTACCCCACCGACAACCACACCAGCAACAACTACCCCACTGACAACCACACCAGCAACAACTACTACCCCTCCGACAACAACACCAGCAACAACTACCTCTCAGACAACCACACCAGCAACAACTACCCCTACAACAACCATACCAGCAACAACTACCTCACCAACAACCCCAACAGCAAGCCCCTCCTACAAGACCTCCACAGCAGCACACACACAATCCTACACAACAGATGCAACAACCCCAACAACAAACTGCACCCACACACCAGCCTAAGCAACACAGACAACACAAAACTCTACCACCACCACCCCCCATAAACAAACGAGACCCCAGACTCCAAGAACACAGAAACCAAGACACACGCATTGACACACAGACTCCATCCACAAATCCCACTCCTTTCTCCACCTACAACACCCCAGTCACAAAAACACCCCTACTTCCAAATCCTACTCCTTTCTCCACCATCAACACCCCATCCAGAAAAACACCCCTACTTACCCTCCCACCCGCCCCTACCACCGCACCTTCATCCTCACATCCTACCCACAGCACCCCAGAGTCCCCCTCCAAAAGAAATGCAGTCTCCATCACCCGTGAGGAATTTAGACGAGAGGTAGCCAGAGTTGTGGAAGCAGTTATAGCACAACTCTTCCCAGAAGTGGACTACACAGCAACACTGAGGAACACAGTTGCAGCTCTGTTATAAATCAATATGGCTGAACAAAATACAAATAATAGAGACAACCAAAACTGCAGGAACACACTACAGAACAATCTCAAAATCCTTCAATGGAACATAAACAGTGCCAACACAAAATATGCCCTCCTGCAATCACAAGTGCTATCAGAAGGGCATGATGTCATCCTCCTACAAAGAAACTCTAGTAAGAGAAACTGCCAAATTCACATTCCAGGGATATACAGTGTACAAAACCCCACACACAAATGAAAACAGAGGGCTAATCACTCTTATCAAAGCAACAATTCCCTCTGAACAAACAAGAAATATAGACTGTGGTCAAGGGATAGATAAACTCTAATTGTGCATATACACCTTTGAAGGCCAGTGCAGCAACATATACAAAGCCATAACAAAACCTTTGAAGGAGAAACCCTTTCAGTGCAGCCCTTATAAGACATACAAATGCAGCAGGCAGACACAAATACCTCCCTTAGCGCAAAATACATTGTGCGATAGATAGGCCTCTGTCTATTTTGAACTGGGAGAAGTAGTGAATATATACAAAGGCCAAAAACCTTTGAAGGAGGAAACAGCCAGTAGTTCAGTGCAGCAGACAAGTGAAAACACCTTCTTCGTGCCCCAACCCACGTGGGAGATTTTAATGCCCATCACCCGTGTCTACACTCACAGCAACATACAAATGCAGCAGGCAGGCACATAAATCTGCTAATGGAAGAATTTCCTGAAGTGAAGCTGCTAAATGACATCAATGAAGCAACACACCTCCAAGGCGGAAGGCTAGATTTGAGCTTCATATCAGTTCATTTCCCCTTTGAAGAATCTACAGGAAAACTGCACATGGAGAACCACCTGCACCAGAAACATATAAAAATATCAATGAAGCAACACACCTCCAAGGCAGTATGTATGGAATTGCACCCAATATTGGCCAGTGATCACTTTTGCAGAACAGAAATTAACATAAGGATACCAAAAAATACCTCCACCACCACCTCCTCCAGCAGGTTGGAGACCAGATCTGGCCAACTGGTTAGTGTTTGAAAACCATATGACCAGTTGGGCAACACAGTACATACAAGACCCAGCCCAAAACATGAACCAACTGCAAGAGGACTTTGAAAAGAGCCTACACAGTGCAGCAAATGCTTCCATGCCAAAGAGAACCTTTGGTACAAACAAAACACCCCACAAAGACAGCTGGTACTACAACTCAAGAATAAAAGAAATGAATTCGAGAGTTAACAGAACAAGGAAGCTCTTCAGGAAACAACCCACAGATGAACTACATGCTGTCTTAAGGGATGTAATGAATCATGCAACCCAAACAGCCAGAGAAGTAAAGAGGGAAACCTGGCTGATGTGGTGCTCACAGACGACCCGTCTAACACCAACAGCGAAAATATGGTGGTGATTCAACAAGGTATCAGGAAAGACCAGACCAACACAAGCACATCATCCCAACCCACAGGCAGATGCAAACAGACTTGCGCAACATTTTGCTGACAGGACCAAAACGGCACATCTGCCACCTGCCACAAGGGAAAGGCAGGTGACATTAGATCCAGGGAGATGGCTAGTTATCAACACAGCGTGCAATGAGCCTGACGACACTGACACCCCATTCACAATGAATGAGCTTAACAAAGCCCTCCAAAAAGGAAAGAACACAGCTCCAGGATCAGACATGATCACATACAGCATGCTGAAAAATATGGGCACAGCAGCCAAGGAAGTACATCTGCACATAATCAACAGAACATACACTGAGCAAGTCAGACCCACACAATGGAATCAACAAAACACACAACCAATTCCCAAACCCAAGGAACCAAACTCCTACAGGCCCATCTCTCTCATCAGCTGCACAGAAAAGACTGCAGAGAGAATGGTACTAAACAGACTCCTATGGAAAACAGGACCACTACATCATCGACTATATGGTTACAAAGAAGGAATAGGCACACAAGAATGCCTAGCAGATGTAATGGCAACAATAAACAACAGAAAGTCAATTGTAGTTTTTCTCGATTTAGAAAAAGCCTATGAACTAGCCAGCGCAGCCGTCATCCTTGCTACCTTGGTGGACAAAAGAGTTAAGGGTAACCTGTTAGCATGGGTCAAAGGATACATGCAAAACAGACAAGCCAGAGTCACCTTCCAAGGTGCAAGCTCAGATTTTCTCAACTTAGAAAATGGAACACCACAGGGAGGAATACTTAGTCCCTTCCTCTTCAATGTACTAATGGAAAATGTAGCCACAATCACCCTCCCAGAGGGAGTGGAAATTTTCATATATGCAGACGATGTGTGCTTAGTGAGCACACACAGGTACAGATCCTACCAAAATATGCAAAATGCAATAACACAAATTGAAAATAGCTGTACAGATCTTGGTCTAAAAATCAATACAGCAAAAACCAAAGCAATGGCAATTAAACATGACCTAAACCCAAATGAAATACAACTCATGGGTGAACCCACTGAATGGGTAGAAAACTTTTGTACCTAGGAGTAAATATCAACAAACAACTCTCCCCACACAAAGAAATAGAAATACTTAAGCAAAAAATCAAATGCAGGCAAAATGCCATGAGAAGAATCACCTCTCTAAAACAAGGAGCAGTATACCATGCCCTCAGAACCTTCTACATACAGACAATAAGGTCAACTGTGGAGTACGCAGCACCTGTCCTTACTTGCCTCACAAACACAGAACAAAAAAGCTTCGAAGTAATCCAAAACAATGCCTTAAGACTCATCACAGGTGCACCCATGTGGACTAACTTGTGTGTCTTGAGAAACGAAACAAACTTACAATCTCTAACACACAGAATAGATCAGAGAAACACATCCATACTGCTAAAAACCTTGAAAGGTAGCAGGAACTGCCCACTCAAGAGAGAAATCAAGAAAACACATTGAGCTTCATGAGGAACTAGACCCCCCAAGACATATGCTGGCGACCTCCTAGCAGCTTTAAGGAGAGTAGGAATGCAAAATCAAGCTGCCTGCAATCAAGGAAGACACGCCAACCTGCAGAGTACAGAGAACAAGCACCCTGGGAGCCTGAACTATTCAAGATAAACTTTACAGTCCTCCCTGCAAGCAAAGAAGCATGCACTGCTCAACAGCTAAGGCTAGCAGCCCAAGAGGCAATCAGGAAAACTGCAGCCACAAATGAATATTTTACAGATGGATCAGTAGATCTCAGCATCCCAGCAGCAGCAGCTGGGGTCCACTCAACAACCCTCAAAGGATGCTGGAGGCTCTCTGACAATGCCTCCACTCTACAAACTGAACTGATTGCCATTGCAAAAGCTCTAGAAGACTCTCAGCATAGGCAGGGAAACACAACAATTCATACTGACTCAAAAGGAGCACTACAGGCTATAACAAAAAGGAAAAGCAAAGGAAAACATCAGACTTCTATCAAGCATATGGGCAATTGCAAGCCTCCATCAAAACAGGAACAGGGAAATAACATTAAACTGGATTCCGAGCCATGTGGGAATCCAAGGAAACGAAGAAGCAGATTCTTTAGCAAAAAGTGGGTTGCTACACACCAACATTAGTATCAAAATCACCCCCTCACTCACACAACTGAAAAACAAGGCAGCAGCACACTGCCAGCAGGAAGAAAGCAAAGTCAGAAGAGCTGTTTTTGGTGGTTCAAAACCAGGCCAAATGGTACATGGAGACACTGTAAACCTAAAACCACACAATATAACCAAAGACATGTCACGGGCCCTAGCAGTCATAATCCATCGGCTAAGGCTAGGATACCTGTGCACATGGCAAAGAATAGTAGACAATCCTCAACCATGCAAGTACTGTGAAACAATCCCAGAAGAACCCTGGAACACTACCTTCTTGACTGTACAGAAACAGAACAGCTAAGAACAAGTTATGAAGGTAATGAAAGAACAGCTACCCAAATAACAAAGCACATACTGACAAACATCCATGAATTTGCAGGCTTCCTATGCTCCTACCCACCACCAAGATAACTCTAAAGAATCCATACCTGGGAACCACCCACCCTCCTTCCCAATTCTTAAATCAGACACAACAGACTCGACCCAAACAACAAATAAAAGTCCATACCATTCATCTCTAAATACTGACTTTTAGAAATCACCCCTCCCCTATCATTCCATCCATCACAATCAACATGACCAACAAATACACAAAACACATACAGACACAAGAATTAGGACCGGACAAGGAATATGGCTTTAGATCACCACCAACTAGCATACTAGCTACCTGTGCCTACTACTCAATTCTTCTTTTTTCCATCTGTTGGCCTCTCCCACTAGCCAACACTCACTGCTATCGTACTTTTATCCTCATCTGATGGGTACCTTAGGGTTCAAAGAGGTTGCAACCTTGCCTGTTAAAATCTTTTCATTTCAAATTTTCACCCCCACCAAAATCACTTTCATGTATCATAATAAAGTTTTCATGGGTTGGGCCCATCTCACAGACTCATCATCAACATATAGTTACGGGCTGCTCTAGAAGCAAGAGCCCGTGCTGGCACAAGGCCAGCTAAATCTAAAACAACAACAACAACAACCTGGTTACTCCCCAGTTGTCTCCTGGCCCTCAGGAAGACAACATCACCCCTGCTGCCACTGTTTTCTCCTCTCCGCCGCTGTCTCCGCCCCCACCAGATCGCCGACGACCAATGGGAGGACAGTCTGCTAGACTGTAAGCTTCTCTCAGAGTTTCAAGCTTGTGTTTCAGCTCTCCGCTACCCACCAATGAGAGAGCGGCTCCCGCTGTCAACGCCCACCTGATCCGCCTACCAGTGAGAAGATCGTCTGCCGGACTGTGAAGCTTTCGACGAATTTCAAGCTTGAGATTGTTTGCGTCCCACCAATCAGAGAGCTGCTGCCGCTGTCCCCGCCCACCTGATCGCACCAGCCAATTGGAAGACCGACTGCCCGTCCGTAAACCTTGAAGATTCAAGCTTGAAGAACATCTACTTCCGACCAATCAGAGTGCAGATCCTCTCACTCTGGTTTCTCAGCCCTGTCGACTAAGATTAGACGACGCGCTGGGAGTCGGGAAAACGATCCTGAGAGAGTTTCTCTCGCTGTTTTAAGCAATTATCACTATCTTCCTATCCCTAACCTCTTCATTTACTAACAGGCTCTCTTGTGGAAAATCTGGTAGCCCTTGTGGTCTTAAAACTCCAGGAGAAGCAAGACTCAGAGCCAAAAAAATTCCCACTCTCGCAATTCTTCATTGCAAGTGGCATAGGGTCCCTTAGGCTGGCGTCTTAAATAAGCCAGAAAATAGAAAAAGCCCATCAGGCAACCAGTTGATAGGAAAACTACACAAGCCCTTCAGGTAAGACCAGAAACATACACTTCCCTGACTACAAGACTAGACTGTTGAGTCTTTTTATTTGTGGGACAAATAAGAAGGTTCCTCAGCAGCTACTGTTGTAGAGCAGTAATCAGCTACTAATAGGATAGGCAGGGCCCCCAAAATCATTCACACACCATCATCACTCACTCCCACCAATCTCTCTTCTCTCTATTTGCACTCACAGACCTCTTCCTGCTCTTTCCTCTCCCAGCAAGCAGACATGGCATCTTCATACAATAACACACCCTTCCACACATCCTCACAGCACAGCACCACAACAACCTCATCATCCTCTACATCTTGCAATCCAGACTTGGCATCCACAATCAATGACACAACCTCACCCACATCCTCACCTCACAACAGCACAACATCCTCACCCCACAACAGCACATCTTCCTCACCATCCTCTCCTCCCACAAACCTAGACATGGCAGCCACGCTCACGGACACACCCTCACCCACAGATTCACCTCAAAATGGCACGACACCCTCATCATCTGCTACCCCCATCATGACTGCCCCAAGACTTTGACGAGCCAGATCCCTCTCCATCTCTCCCACTGCTTACACACAGGACACATAGAAAGACGAGAATGGACGAGAGCACTGACACTGACACTGACACTGACATTCAATCACAGACAAACGATGGTTTTACACTTGTGATGAAACGGAAAACACTCAGGAAAGCAGGGGAAACAGACAGACAAAAAAACAACCACAGACAAACAAAATCACTGAAAATGAATACCCCCACTCCAGTTCCCCAAATTCAGACCGATCCCAAAGGAGAACCAGACATCATATGCCGCAGTAGCAGCCTTGGAAAAGAAGCATCCGGGAATACAGATTCAGGCACGACCAAACCACAGAGGACTGTTTACTATTCACTCCGCAGACAGTAGAAGCAGTTGAGATCCTGAAGCAGGAAGCACAAAGATACTGGATCCAGCAGAAAGGACACAGAAAGGCATCATTTGTCGATACCCAATAACCCTCCCCATTGACCCCATAAAGGACCTCACCTACGTTCTGGATGCAGTACGTTGTAGGAACAAAGCAGGAGAGCCAACACGAAAAGTGCTGGCAGTTTCAAAGGAAGGAAAGAGACCAGAAGAAGTGAACATCCCAATATGGGGAAATTTCCACAGAAGCATACACACCAGAACCTCTAAGATGTTTCAAATGCCAGCGTTTTTGGGCACCACCAAAAGCAATGTGTAGCACAACACGTAGTCTCTCTGGTGTCTGCAGCTCAAGACACGACACCAACAGCTGTATACGAGTGACACAACAAAAAGAAAGAACAAAGCCAAATGCTTCAACTGCGGGCAAGGACACCATGTGTGGTACAAAGGGTTGCCCAACACGGCTCCAGATAATCTGGAAAATGAAAGGACTAACTCAAACGCAACAACACCAGCAACAACTACCCCAGCGACAACCACACCAGCAACAACTACCCCACCGACAACCACAACAACAACTACTACCCCTCCGACAACAGCACCAGCAACAACCACCTCTCAGACAACCACATCAGCAACAACCACCCCTACAACAATCATACCAGCAACAACTACCTCACCAACAATCCCAACAGCAAGCCCCTCCTACAAGACCTCCACAGCAACACACACACAATGGGCAGACACAACAGAACAACCCCAACAACAAACAGCACCCACACACCAGCCTAAGCAACACAGACAGCAACACAAAACTCTATCACCACCACCCCCATAAACAAACGAGACCCCAGACTCAAACATAGACACCAAAGACCATGGCGTTGACACACAGACTCCATCCACAAATCCCACTCCTTTCTCCACCTACAACACCCCAGTCACAAAAACACCCCTACTTCCAAACCCTACTCCTTTCTCCACCATAAACAACCCATCCAGAAAAACACCCCTACTTACCCACCCGCCCACCCCTAACACCGCACCTTCATCCTCACTTCCTACCCACAGCACCCCAGAGTCCCCCTCCAAAAGAAATACAGTCTCCATCACTCGTGAGGAATTTAGACGAGAGGTAGCCAGAGTTGTGGAAGCAGTTATAGCACAACTCTTCCCAGAAGTGGACTACACAGCAACACTGAGGAACACAGTTGCAGCTCTGTTATAAATCAATATGGCTGAACAAAATACAAATAACAGGGACAACCAAAACTACAGGGACACACAACAGAACAATCTCAAAATCCTTCAATGGAACATAAACAGTGCCAACACAAAATATGCCCTCCTGCAATCACAAGTTGCTATCAGAAGGGCATGATGTCATCCTCCTACAAGAGACTCTAGTAAGAGAAACAGCCACATTCACATTCCAGGGATATACAGTGTACAAAACCCCGCACACAAATGAAAACAGAGGGCTAATCACTCTTATCAAAGCAACAATCCCCTCTGAACAAACAAGAAAATCATAAGACTGTGGTCAAGGGATAGAAACTCTAAGTGTCCTTATAAGACTAGCAAATACCTCCCTTATTGTGCACAACATATACAAAGGCCATAACAAAACCTTTGAAGGCGAAGACCTTTTCAGTGCAGCCACAAGTGAAAACACCTTCTTCGCGGGAGATTTTAATGTCCATCACCCGTGTCTACACTCACAGCAACATACAAATGCAGCAGGCAGACACATAAATCTGCTAATGGAAGAATTTCTCTGAAGTGAAGCTGCTAAATGACATCAATGAAGCAACACACCTCCAAGGCGGAAGGCTAGATTTGAGCTTCATATCCAAGAATCTACAGGAAAACTGCACATGGAAATTGCACCCAATATTAGCCAGTGATCACTTTGCAACAGAAACTAACATAAGGATAACAAAAATACCTCCACCACCACCTCCTCCAGCAGGTTGGAGACCAGATCTGGCCAACTGGTTAGTATTTGAAAACCATATGACCAGTTGGGCAACACAGTACATACAAGACCCAGCCCAAAACATGAACCAACTGCAAGAGGACTTTGAGAAGAGCCTACACAGTGCAGCAAATGCTTCCATGCCAAAGGAGAACCTTTGGTACAAACAAAACACCCACAAAGACAGCTGGTACTACAACTCAAGAATAAAGAAAATGAATTCTAGGGATAACAGAACAAGGAAGCTCTTCAGGAAATAACCCACAGATGAACTACATGCTGTCTTAAGGGATGTAATGAATCATGCAACCCAAACAGCCAGAGAAGTAAAGCGGGAGACCTGGCTGATGTGGTGCTCACAGACGACCCGTCAAACCCCAATAGCGAAAACATGGTGGTGGTTCAACAAGGTATCAGGAAAGACCAGACCACCACAAGCACATCATCCCGACCCACAGGCAGATGCAAACAGACTTCGCAACATTTTGTGACAGGACCAAAACGGCACATCTGCCACCTGCCACAAGGAAAAGGCAGGTGACATTAGATCCAGGGAGATGGCTAGTTATCAACACATGTGCAATGAGCCTGACGTCACTGACACCCCATTCACAATGAATGAGCTTAACAAAGCCCTCCAAAAGGAAAAAACACAGCTCCAGGATCAGACATGATCACATACAGCATGCTGAAAAATATGGGCACAGCAGCCAGGAAGTACATCTGCACATAATCAACAGAACATACACTGAGCAAGTCAGACCCACACAATGGAATCAACAAAACACACAGCCAATTCCCAAACCCAAGGAACCAAACTCCTACAGGCCCATTTCTCTCATCAGCTGCACAGAAAAGACTGCAGAGAGAATGGTACTAAACAGACTTGTATGGAAAACAGGACCACTACATCATCGCCTATATGGTTACAAAGAAGGAATAGGCACACAAGAATGCCTAGCAGATGTAATGGCAACAATAAACAACAGAAAATCCATTGTAGTTTTTCTCGATTTAGAAAAAGCCTGAACTAGCCAGTGCAGCGTCATCCTTGCTACCTTGGTGGACAAAAGAGTTAAGGGTAACCTGTTAGCATGGGTCAAAGGATACATGCAAAACAGACAAGCCAGAGTCACCTTCCAAGGTGCAAGCTCAGATTTTCTCAACTTAGAAAATGGAACACCACAGGGAGGAATACTTAGTCCCTTCCTCTTCAATGTACTAATGGAAAATGTAGCACAAATCACCCTACCAGAGGGAGTGGAAATTTTCATAATGCAGACGATGTGTGTTAGTGAGCACACACAGGTACAGATCCTACCAAAATATGCAAAATGCAATAACACAAATTGAAAATAGCTGTACAGAGCTTGGTCTAAAAATCAATACAGCAAAAACCAAAGCAATGGCAATTAAACATGACTTAAACCCAAATGAAATACAACTCATGGGTGAACCCATTGAATGGGTAGAAAACTTTTTGTACCTAGGTGCAAATATCAACAAACAACTCTCCCACGCAAAGAAATAGAAACACTTAAGCAAAAAATCAAATGCAGGCAAAATGCCATGAGAAGAATCACCTCTCTAAAACAAGGAGCAGTATATCATGCCCTCAGAACCTTCTACATACAGACCAATAAGGTCAACTGGAGGACGCAGCACCTGTCCTTACTTGCCTCAAAAACACAGAACAAAAAAGCTTGGAAAGTAATCCAAAACAATGCCTTAAGACTCATCACAGGTGCACCCATGTGGACTAACTTGTGTGTCTTGAGGCGGGAAACAAACTTACAGTCTCTAACGCACAGAATAGATCAGAGAAACACATCCATACTGCTAAAAACCTTGAAAGGTGATGCAGGAACTGCCCACTCAAGAGAGAAATCAAGAAAAACATTGAGCTTCTCGAGAATTAGACCCCCCAAGACATATGCTGGCGACCTCCTAGCAGCTTTAAGGAGAGTAGGGATGCAAAATCAAGATTTCCTGGCAATCAAGGAAGACACGCCAATCGCAGAGTACAGAGAACGGGCACCCTGGGAGCCTGAACTGTTCAAGGTAAACTTTACAGTCCTCCCTGCAAGCAAAGAAGCATGCACTGCTCAACAGCTAAGGCTTGCAGCCCAAGAGGCAATCAGGAAAACTGCAGCCACAAATGAATATTTTACAGATGGATCAGTAGATCTCAGCATCCCAGCAGCAGCAGCTTGAAGGTCCACTCAACAACCCTCAAAGGATGCTGGAGGCTCTCTGACAATGCCTCCACTCTACAAACTGAACTGAATTGCCATTGCAAAAGCTCTAGAAGACAAACAGCATAGGCATTGGGAAACACAACAATTCATACTGACTCAAACATATAGCAACTACAGGCTATAACAAATGGAAAAGCAAAGAAAACATCAGACTTCTATCATAGCATATGGGAAATTGCAAGCCTCCGTCCAAAACAGGAACAGGGAAATAACATTAAACTGGATTCGGTGAGCCATATTGGGAATGCATGAATGAGAAGCAGATTCTTTAGCAAAAAGTGGGTTGCTACACACCAACGTTAGTATCAAAATCAGTTAGGGAGAAACAGACTGAAAAACAAGGTTGCAAATCTGCGTTCAACTACAGGAAGAAAGAAAGTCAGATGAGCTGTTTTGTCTTTCAAAAACCTCCGATGGGCGATTGATAGACACTGTTTGGAAAACCTAAAACCACACAATATAACCAAAGACATGTCACGGGCCCTAGCAGTCATAATCCATCGGCTAAGGCTAGGATACCTGTGCACATGGCAAAGAATAGTAGACAACCCTCAACCATCCAAGTACTGTGAAACAATCCCAGAAGAACCCTGGAACACTACCTTCTTGACTGTACAGAAACAGAACAGTTAAGAACAAGTTATGAAGGTAATGAAAGAACAGCTACCCAAATAACAAAGCACATACTGACAAACATCCATGAATTTGCAGGCTTCCTATGCTCCTACCCACCACCAAGGTAACTCTAAAGAATCCATACCTTTAACCACCCACTCTCCTTCCCAATTCTTAAATCAGACACAACAGACCTGACCCAGACAACAAATCAAAAGCCATACCATTCATCTCTAACTGCTGACTCTTTTAGAAATCACCCATCCCCTATCATTCCATCCATCACAATCAACACCCAACAAATACACAAAACACATACAGACACAAGAATTAGGACAGGACAAGGAATATGGCTTTAGATCACCACGAGCTAGCATACTAGCTACCTGTGCCTACTACTCAATTCTTCTTTTTTTCCATCTGTTGGCCTCTCCCACTAGACAACACTCACTGCTATCGTACTTTTATCCTCATCTGATGGGTACCTTAGGGTTCAGAGAGGTTGCAACCTTGCCTGTTAAATCTTTTCATTTCAAAAATCACCCCCACCAAAATCACTTTCATGCATCATAATAAAGTTTTCATCCAACCTACCCATCTCACAGACTCATCATCAACATAGAGTTACGGGCTGCTCGAGGAGCAAGAGCCCGTGCTGGCACACGGCCAGCTAAATCTAAAACAACAACAACAATGAATAAACTAGCAGTACTCGTTCTCCTGTTCATTATTTTGCACCTCTTATAGCCCTAATAAAAGACAGTGGAGTGCACTTTACATGGTTTCTCGTCACCTTGTATTGCTATTCAAGTTATTTACAGTGGATATTTTTTTTTCAAAATCAATCTTTATTTACTAAAAGGTGAGTTTCATTAGTATACGTGATACATACTTTATATGTAAACAGTCTCAATGTCAAGAATTTTTCTTGGGTAGTTCCACAAAAAGGGAACCACTCCTCAGCCGCCTGCTTGCTACTTCCCCTCGCTTATCCTGAAGGTTGTGAAGGATTGTCGGGGAAAAAACGGATCCAATTTCTTTTTCACGACAGTAATTCCTGGATGAAAGGGACAGTTAGTACAACGAGGTGCAGGAAAATTTTTCCCAGCCCTTCAGAGTTTCCCGGGTAGCGCCGGGTTGGTCAGCTAGTACAGCAATATTAGGAATTCGTATAGATTCGTGTGGTGACCTCATCAGGAAGGTAGAGGAACTAAGAGCCAGCATCTTACTGTTCATAGATCTATCTAAAGAGGAAGTGAAAACATGGAAGACTTTACGAAGAACGTATAGTACACCACCCAGAAAGTAACTTCAAGCACACCAACGCAAACAGAATGAGCAGTTTTAAAGCAACCTCTTAACTTTTACTACTACTACTACTAATAAGTTCCCTGCTGCTTCAAAAACCAGTACCTGGACTACAACTTTTACTACTCTTTGCCTCGTGTGAGCAAAAAATAGTTATTTTACGGTTTGTTTCATTTGAACTTATTCAGTTACGAGAAAATAGCAGTAGTGAACATGTGAGAGCTTTTATGTCATGGCTTAATCAGATGTACTTCAACAGGCTAAAGCCAAAACCACAAGTAGGATTTGCATAGCCTATACACCGAAGTACTGTACTACAGTACAATGCTCGAAGGTGTCTTGTAATTTGTTCGAACACGATATACAAACCTGAGGTCCTTTACACTAGGAATTACTTTCAGCGTAGGCTGGGAACGGCCGTTAAACTCTTGAACAAGGTGGTTAGGCAGTAACTACCGCCAGGTAGGCCCGCCCAGTGCCTGGATGTTAACATTCCAATTTGCTTTCAGCCATCATGCACTGCAGACGTGTTTTCGGATATCTTTGCCTGACTGTCGTGAAGCTCTTCATTATCCCGATGGGATCTTTCTGTATTTGTGTGTATATATTGTGTTTGATATTTATTAATACAAACCCATGACTTGTAATAGCCTTGCATAAGCCATTGTTCCCTTGCGTCTGTGTCTTGGGGTTGACGGCCAAGGGCATATTTAGAGGGGCGCAACCGATTGGTAATGCTTCTCTTCCAGTAGCCCTTTATTTAGATACCGAAGGCGTTCCCCTGTACGTTCGGAGATATTAGACAGGGACGTAATATTTTTGCTCCCCTACATTTATCTGGACGTAAGAGTTTGCTTCCCTCCTTGGGCTTCCGCCCTCTGTGTACAAGGGCATGACTACAGTAAACCCCCCGTATTCGCATTCTCATGATTCGTGGACTCATGCTTTCGTGGGTTTCTCTGTGGAACATATATACCAATTATTCGCGGAAGATTTTCCCATTTGCAGTATTTTTCACTGGAAAATATTCACTAATTACTGTATTTTCATATAATTTTCATGAATAAACACACTTTTTGTGATAAAACTATTAAAATACTCGGGTATAAGCATTTTCACAGGGTTTTTCTTGTGTTTCAACTATCAAAATGGGCAGTTCTAAGTGTTTTTAGAGGGGTTTTAAATATTCGCGGATTGTTCCGACACGATATACAAACCATCGGTCCTTTACATTAGGAATTACCTTCAGGCGTAGGCTGGAAACGGCCGTTCAACTCTTGAGCAAGGTGGTTAGGCAGTAACTACCGCCAGGTAGGTGGGGATACCCGCCTGCCCAGATGTTAACATTCCAGTTTGCTTTCGGCCGTCATGTGTTGCTGACGTGTTTTTTCGTTCTCTCCGCCTGACTGTCGTTAAGCTCTTATTATCCCGGTGGGATCTTTCTGTATTTTTGTTTATATAAACGTGTGTTTGATATTTATTAATACAAACCGACGATTTGTGATAACCTTGCATAAGCCGTCGTTCCCTGCCTGTGTCTTGGGGTTTGATGGCCAAGGGCGCAATTTGAGTAGTGTAACCGAGTAGTAATGCTTCTCTTCCAGCAGCCCTTTACGTAAATACTGAAGGCGCCCCTGTACATTCGGAGATATTGTTTGGGACGTATTATCTTCACTCCCCTACATTGATCAGGACGTAAGAGTTCGTTCCCTTCTTGGGCTTCTGCCCTCCGTGTATAAGGGGCATCACTAATTCCTTCCTACTTATGCTGAGTGTCGCTCGCCGCCTGTGCTTGGAGAACTACAGGGAGGGTGGGAGGTTACGGGCGTCGTCAATAAGTTCCGCTTCCACGGCACCCTTGGTGGCCTCCCCTCCGTCCTTTTTTCTCTTCCTGTAGGTTCTTCCTTCTCCCCTTTAGTAGATCTCTCTCCTTAGTCCTCTTCGCTCGCTTGTTGGGCAAAGACCAGGGGCGGGAAGCGATCAAGCGACCTCTTCTAGAGTACCTCCTCCCGCTGCATAGGGCAGTTCCCCTTGCAGCGAGAGGAGTCTCCCTCTACTAATCATCTTTGCTTTTCTTTCAGGTTGACAGTGAGCATCGCAGACACAGCAGTAGTTGGCTGGATATATCAAAGGATATCTCGCATGAAGCAGTCCCGACATTCATTCAGTGTTGCTTTGGGATCAACCACAATACCTGGTTAGATGACATTCCACGTCGGGATCATTCTGACTCTGTTCCCGCCGATGTGGATCGATCACTGTCATTGCTGGTCTTCATGTATGCTGTTGCAATGCTTCTTGTGTATCTGTGGTCCATCTGCTCCTGCTGTTCCCTGTGTTATGCTCTTGTCAACTCGATGACAGTCTGTGGGCTGCTCTTCCTGGTCTCCTGCCGCAGCCACCCTGATTGTTCCTGTCGCTGCTGGTGACTTTCAAGTGACATTTCTGTCCATTGCAGTAGCTCCTGCCTTCCAAACTAACGTAGCTCCTGCATCGGCTGTCCTGATTGTGCCCGCTACTTCTCCTAGTGGTCGTGCCTGGGGCCGCTTCCGTTGTGTTCCTGCCAGCTGCCCCAGAGGTTACGATGTCCGCCATCCTGTAGAAGATGTTGGCGTGAAGGGGAAGGAAGTCACCTTGTGGAAGTAACGTTCCTGGCCGTTGCAATAGCTCCTGCCCTCCGAACCTGTGCCGTAGCTCCTGCATTGGCTGTCCTGATCATACCTGCCGCTTCTCCTGGCAGTTGTGCCCGGGCCGCTTCCGTTGTGTTCCTGCCAGCTGCCCCAGGGGTTACGATGTCCGCCATCCTGTAGAAGATGTCGGCGTGAAAATGAAGGAAGTTGCCCTGTTGAGGTGATGTTCTTGGCCTTGCAGTAGCTCCTGCCTTCCAAACGCTGCCATAGCTCCTGCATCGGCTGTCCTGGTCATGCCTGCTGCTTCTCTGGTGGTGGTGTCCTGGCTGCATCCGTTGTGTTCCTGCCTGACTACCCTGGAGGTTACAGTGTAGAAGTAGCTGCCATCGTCTTCATCTTATCTTTGATTTCGTCTTCTGCTGCATCTTCCCTTCTCCCGAGGTCCAAGGGGGTCCCGAGAATCGGACAGACCTCTGTCGGCCGAAGGAGAGGAAGGCTGCTTCTTCCCTTTGATGCTCTTGGACGTCTAGGGACTGCCTCCTTCCGAGGAGGCAGTGGGTCTCTCGTTGGCTCTTGACCTTCAGGTTAGGAAACCAATTCGCATAGCCCTGGGTTTTGTGTTTCAGAAGCCGCGGGCGCGCTGACCTCGGTTTGTGATCCCGTTCCCAGTCCTAGAGGTTCTGCCTCTAAGACGGGGGCTGCTTCGGGCGCTCGTTCGCGAGCCGCTCCGAGTGCTCGAGATTCTGTGGAATATCGAGTATCCCGATCTGGTCTGGAGAGATTTTCCTCGGCCCAGTTCGGGAGCAGTGCGAGAGAAAGGGCCGAGGCACCCAGGTGTCTCGGCTCTTCCTGCCAGCACCACAAGTGCTCCCCGAGTGCTTGCCAGTGCTTGGTCGGGTTCCCAGCCTGGCGTCTCGATCCTGTCGGTTCGAACATCAGAAGAAGCAGGAAAGAGATTCCCTACTGACTCTCTTCTGGGAGACATGTTTCTCTTGTTGGCTCTTCCCGCCCTCGGGCAGGAACCGATTCGCATTCTCCTGTTTGATCTTGCGTTTCAGGGGCTGCGAGAGCGCGGCCTCTTGAAGCCACGCCCTCATTGCCAGTCTTGGAAGTCTGTGTCTAAGACTGGTTCTGTGCTTGGCTCTTTCGATCTCTTAGGAAACAAAACAGCCGCTCCTGATTTTTGGGAGTCTCGTGGGTAGCTCGAATTCTATGAATCACGAGCGCTCGCCTGACGAGAGGCACAGGACGAGAAAAAGTGCCGAGACACCCAGGTGTCTGGTTGCCAGGACACCCAGGTATCTGGTTGCTGGGACACCCAGGTGTCTGGGTACCGAGACGCCTGGGTGTCTGGGTGCCGAGATGCTAAGTGTCTCGATACTGCTCGCCAGCTGCTTTGGTTGCTTGGCCGGGCTTCATTCTTGTGTCTTGAACTTTAGGGTTCGAGCATGCAATAGCAAACACAGAATTCCCCTTTGAACCTTCTTCTCGAGGGGCCTCGGCCTCGAAGGAGTTTAGAGTTCGGGAAACTAGCAATTGTTGACAGGAGACGAGTCCGGCCTGCCCAGTTACAATTGTGTTCCCGTGATCGGCTTGGTCCCCGGTCACGCTTACGAGACTGGCTCAGCTCGACTCAGCTTGCCAGACTGGCTCAGCTCAGTTCGGCTCACCCGGCCTGCCTCCCAGTCCGCCGCATACCAACCGGCTGGGTCGCGTTCGCGTGATCGGCTCGGCTCAGACTGGCCCTGGTCTCACGGGACTGGCTCGGCTCGACTCGGCTTGCCAGACTGGCTCGGCTCGACTCGGCTTGCCAGACTGGCTCGGCTCGGTTTGGTTTGCCTCACCAGCCGCCGCCGCATACCAACCAGCTGGATCGCTTTCGCGTGATCGGCTCGGCTCGGCTTGGCCCTACTCGGCTTTTTCCGATTCGGGTTCTCGGCTATGTTTGAGTGAACTTTTTGCTCTTCCCAGGAAAGCGGTTTGCCACGGCTCAAGTGCTCTTCTTTCCCCGTGGGGCAGTAATCTACTTCGGTTGATTATCGCTCACGGTCCGCCTCTCCTGCTTATCTTACTGGCAGGACAGGTAGGGATACTCTTTCTCCTCACCTGTTCTCGTCTCTCGGTTGTTCCGAGAGGCGCGAGACGGACAGAGAGAGCTCCAATGAAATTATCTTCGGAGTTCGGCTGCCTGGCGTAGTTTGGGTGTCGGTCCCCCGAATCTCTCGTAGTATAACCAGGTAGCCTAGGAGTGTTTCATGGGATCTGTCAAGGTCTCCCTCCAAGGGGAGAGGTACAGGAGTTTTCGCGCTTCGGAAACAGCGAGGGGTCTTCCTCTTCAAGTTGCGATCGCCCCCGTGTTTTTGGAGAACTTAGTGCCGATTCATTGGCGTGAGGATCCCCGGGACAGGACTGTGGCTCACCCATTGAATAACCTTCATCACTCGCAACCCTTGCAGTTCCCGAGGGACCGAGAATGTCGTGGACCGCCACGGTCCTGGCTTCCGAGAGCGTTCTCGACCTGATGAATTCTTTTCTTCGAAGGAGTTAATTTAGGTCGAGACACCAAGCTTCCACCCCTGCCTTGACAGAATATGAATTCTTCTTGCCTCGGAGGTTCTTGCCGACAGCAGTTTTTTGGGGCAATTCTGGTGCTAAGAAGAAGGACTTTGTCCCAATTTGGATCTCCGGTTTCGTAAGTCCCAAGCTGGCTTGACCCTTAGGAATGAACCTTTACTTGGTTCTGCCTTTCTCTTTCAGAGATTTGCCAAGTACATCAGTAATCAAAGTTCATACCAGGGCACCGACTTGTCCTTTGGACAGTGGCAAAAACTTTGGGTCTTAGTCATCTCAACTGGACCTTGAGTTCAAGCCAGCCCCCTCAACTCCTTAGCTAAGAAGTCTTAGGCTTCAGAAGAAGATTGCAACTGCTGATGCCTGGATGAAATGATACTTATCGAGTCTCTGGAACTGGCAGCGACATTGCCGAGACCTGGGAATGGATTCCTTCAGGAGAAGTATCTATTTCCTTTAAGTCTCTGCAGTTCTTTCCATCGAACTTCCATTCCGCCTCCTCTCCCGTGCTCCTGATTCGGGAAATACCAGCCCGGCTAGAACTAATTGGCTCGGTACCCTGTCATCTTGCAGAAGCTTCCCCATGGCGGAGAATGGAAGTCTGCTTCCATTCCTCTGTCCTTCTTTCCTCTTTGTTGTATGAGGAAAGAGTTAGGCTAATGCTTGATTGAAAGAACCTTCGAATATGCTTGCATATTCCCCTCACATCTTGTGTCTACTTACGGATTCACAGATTGAGGAATAGGCGCACACTGGTAAGACCTTGTCTTGAAGTTGTGTGACCGAGACGATTAGTATCTTCTCATCACCGTCCTGGACTCAGGGCAGCCTTTTGGCCGTCCGAGAATTCAGGTTGGGTTTTGCGGCACTCACTGGTTTCGTTGAACAACAAAACCACAGTAGTGGCATTTGTCGACAAACAAGAGGCAATCGTTTTTTCCACCTGTTTCATCTCGACATTTGCAGGTACTCGAGTGTTGTTCTACTGCACACTCGACAGCTCAATTAACCAGATGCATTCCTTGTGGGGATGTGCTGGTAGGCAAGCCTGGCCTTGGGTTTGAGTGATAGGGACGGAACATGCTGCTCACTCTTTCTTCACGAAGATTCATGCAGAGACTGCTCGACTGAGAAATCCCTACCATCCTTCTGTTGCCTTCCTGCAGACAAGTCGGTAGTTTTTTTCTTGCTCCTTCATACCAGACCAGGGGCCACTCCGGTGAGGCATGCTGTCTTTTAGGTGAAAACTCGATATCGACGTTTTTTTTCCCTCCGTATTTGTCTGTTTCGCTAGGGGTTCACAAATATTGCTCACCCCGAGTTACAGACAAATACTTGAAGACTTCGCCTTCATCCGACCTGATTGCCGAGGCATCGAGAAGAATTCCGCTTGACCCAACCTCCTGTAGCAGCTACACAAGAAGCGGTTCTTGAGGCAGTACATCTCTGTGTGTTCAGGACTGGGAGACTTTCCAGCTTTCCTTGCAAGCACAGGCTTTCTCGCTGAGCAGCAACGGATATAACTGGATATCCTTTGAAGTCCTCTGCAACACTGTCCCAGGACTGGATCCATCTTGCTGGTGGTGTCGTTGTCGGAACTTCTTTCGGTCAGAGTCGCCGTCAAGTCTGGACTTCCTCGTTTTCTCCGCCAAGGGTTGCTTCTCTCCATTTCATTTGTGAAGAATGTAGGCCCTTGCAACATAGTCTTCTATCAGAAGTAGCCTTTGTCTCCTCAGTCGAGAGTTAGCTACAGACGAGAAGCATCTTCAGTCGTGCTGTCCCAGGGAACTGTTCCCTGTGTGGCATGTGACTCAGGGGTTCCTGTCCATGCCTTGCACGCCTTTATGAGAGTTGTCGGATAGAGATATGCCTCATAGGACCGGGTTCTGATCAAAATTCGAAGCTGGAATGTAAAAATCCCTAAACTTAAAATCCCGAATGAATTAAAATCCTGAATTATCTGAATCTTAAAAGGAATTATCATGTCCCAGTAAATTATCCATTTGTCTTAACCATCTCTCTCCCTCTCAGTAGGACGCCTTGACGAGGTGAGGGTTAAGGGACCCTGGCCTTTGGGCCCGGGTCCTGTGTTAATCATCCTACATAGTTTTTGGTTTAAATGGCGTGGACATTTCCACATTTGCAAAATTTTACTGCTTAGGTGAGTCTGAGAAGGGATCGTTTTTGGAAGGGGTTGCATTCGAAGCTAATTGTGGGAGTTGTGGTGGTTGAGTCGCCACCCGAGATAGTTTGGACCTAAGAGATGGTGATGGGATTTTTTCCCACTGCTATCTTGAGGGCGGAACCATCTCTGGGGATCAGCCCATCGGAATCCAGGGGGCTGGTTTTTGGAGGTGGGACTCTGGCTTTGTCCGAAGCCCACGAACATGCGGTTGGAGTGGGGAGTCAGTCCCCATTAGTGGGGCAGAACTCCCAGCAGGCAGATTGGCTTATACCTGGGCCACTGCAAGCGTACTGGTGCTATCCTGAAAGGGTAGGGTATGGGGTGGACTGTTGGGAGTCAGCTCTCACTTGTGCCATTGGTGGAGAATGCGAATACCTGACTGATCTACGATACTTTCTTGATATGACCAAGCAGTTTTGGGTGGGTGGATGAACCAGTTTGTGTGTGGTGGTCTGATGTGTGCATGCTTGGCATCTTGGGGTCTCTTCGTGGGCTTTGGGAGTGTGTTGGGGTGGGGAAGCTGAGCAGTAGAGCTGCCCAGTTTGTCCTTTTGATATGCTGTCGGGGTCTGTGCGGGGCTCTTGGGTGTCAGGGTGTGCACTTTTGGACCTTTGCATGTGGACTGGTTTAAACTTATGGATTTGGCTTTTTAGTTCTCCCTCCCTGGATCCGATGACTTAACAGCACTGGCAACGACTTCTGGCATGAACATGGATACGGGCTTGGCTGTTGGACAGAACCAAACACTGAGACACCAGGGTGTTAATAAATCTGGTGGATTTGATTCAAATAATAGGGTCCTTTATTGCACTAATGTAAACTTATCATTAGATTACGAATGTTTATACAGTGTAGTGAAGCAATTCGGCAAAGTGGAAAGAATTAAATTAATTCTAGAAAAGATAAGCAGTCATTTTGTGCTTTTATCAAATTTTCCTCTCCCTTGGAAGCTAGTGAGGCACAACAAAGACTCCATGGCCACATTCTGAATGACTCAGTTGTCAGCACGAAAGTGTTTTCAGTGAAAAACTTGAATGATGAGCCATTTGACTTTGTTCCAAAGGCTGAAGAACATGGACCAGTCCCATGTACCAGAGCTCTTTCTCCCCCTTTATGGCATGTTGCTATCTACAAGGAGGGAGGGAAAATTTGATAAAAGCTGCTGACTGCATTGAGAGCAAGGTTGGTTCCATTCCATTGGAAATTTGAAACGGTATGGAAAGAATCTTCTAATAAAAGCTGGAAATGAGACTCAAGCAGTTCTGTTAGCTAACTTTAAACCTCCTGAAAGTGGAAATATTGAATCTATTTCATCTCACAGATTTTTTAATACACAGAAAGGAGTAGTTTACTCAAAAGATCTGCATGTTTTTAAAGAGGAAGAGATTCTCCATCGATGCCCTCCTTGTGTATCCCATGTAAAAACTGGGTGGTGATGCAGCTATCCTTTAACCTTCTCCTCCATTACCTACCTGATACCATCATTGTTGGCCATGAGAGGATGCAGGTTAAAAATATAAAAGAAGTCCTAGACAGTGTCGAAAATGCTTTGAATATGGCCACATTCAAAACTCTTGCGATAACAATAAAAGATGTCCTGTGTGCTCTGCAGAGCACGATAATTTTGATGATTGCAAAGCAGCCCGATACTGTTTTCTTTGCAAGGGTGATCACACACCAAACTCTAGGGCTTGTCCCAGATATAAATTTGAACAAGAAGTGTTGGCAGTGGCAGATAATGAACATATTAGCATTAGTGAAGCAAAGCGCTTTGGTAATGGGGGCAAACAAAAGTGCCAACACTATGTATGCTTCTGTAATAAAACTTATGAAAACTTCCAACAATGTAAGGCCACCAATAACTGTGTCTGATGGAAGATATCACAAACCTGGTATTTCTCGAACCATAAATAATAATGAAAATCTCCAAACTGGTGAGAAACTTTGTCGGCAAGTGCTTTGAAGTCCAATAGCAAAAATTGTACTTCCAAAAGCACAGAAAATTTATCTTCCACCACATCCACAGCTGTCGATTCATCTCCAAAAATAAGGGTGCCAAAATCAGCCAATAATTCAGGAAAATATTCTGAAAATACTTCAAACCAAAATAAGCTAAAGGAACAATCCCAATTAGATAGAGCTAGTTCAGAGCCATCAATCGCCACAGCCACAAACAAAAATAATAATAAAACTACGGTTGCAACTACCAAGAAACGCACAAGAAATAGTTCCCAAATAATGATAATTTTATAATAAAAACTTCAAATGGGTTCAGTGTTTTGGAAGACATCTCCTCCTAGAAAGGTGGTTCCAAAAGTAGTTTCAGAACAAAAACATCTGAGTTCAATTCAGTCTTGCTGCCCTAAGACAAATAGGATTAGTGGTGCACAGAACCACAGCAATAATTCTGAACATCAGGTTCATAATAAAAATATGAAGATCAACCAAAGACCCTGAACACCAATTCAGATGAAAAGGGATTAAGAAAACAATCTCTTATAAAGGAGAATTTCCCACTCCACCCTAGGAACAGTACTTCCCCTCCAAGGAGTGGGAAGTAGCACATTTTACTTTTTTTTAGCATTCTTGCTCGATATTCTTCAGTGGAACTGTAAAGGTCTCAGAGCCTGTACAGAAGACCTTAAAGTTTTAATGCATGAATTCAATCCAGGGATTATATGCCTACAGGAAACAATGTTAGGCAACTCTGTTTATAATCCTGGACTAAATTATTCAATATTTAAATCATATCCCCAATTGGTGATCGTGCCCATGGAGGTGCTGCAATTATTATTAATAAATCTCTACAGCACTCCACAATACAATTAAATACAACACTACAAGCTGTCGCTATTTCAGTCATTTTGGAAAAGAGGATAACAGTCTGCTCCTTATACCTTCCACCAGACCTTGATTTTAACATTGGAGATATTCAGTCGTTAATTGACCAACTTCCAGCTCCTTTACTTCTGCTAGGTGATTTTAATGCCCACAACCCCCTTTGGGGAAGTCGGTTTTTAGATAGTAAAGGGAAATTAATGATGTTACCCTGTATAATAATGGGTCAATGACTTTCCACAACATTCACGATAATCATTTCTCTGCACTGGACCTTAGTATTTCTTCAACTAGCATCCACCTTGATTTTAATTGGTCTGTTAATGAAGATTTAAATGGAAGTGATCACTACCCGATCCATTTGAAATATGCTCTGAATGCTCCATCTGAAGTTTTACCTAAGTGGAAGGTAGAGGATGCAGACTGGGATAAATTTAGTAAGGGTGTCAATCTAGATAGGAGTTTGAGTCATTTCATTCTCATCTAGATGCCTATGATTACTTTATTGAATCTACTTTGAAGAGTGCTGAAAGCTCGATTCCAAAAACAAAAGGCAAACCTCGTAGACCTGCAGTTCCCTGGTGGAATAAGACTTGTGGTATTCTGAGAAAAGTGACTAGGAAATGCTACAGACGTTACAAAACTAGTGGCTCCCCTCAGTCTAAATTAATCTACAAACGTGCTTTAGCCAAGCAGCGGCGCTTTTATAAGAAAGCCAAAAGAGAATGTTGGCTTTACTATATTAATGGAATAAACTCCAAGACCCCACTAAGAGTGGTGTGGCGCAAAATAAGGAAACTGAGTGGAAAATTTGTAGCGTCACCATTGCCCTCATTAAAAATAAATGACACTCTAATCACAGAGCCCACTGAAGTTGCCAATGAGCTGGGAAAACACTTTTCTAAAGTTTCCAGCCCTAACAATTATTCTCCAGAATTTCAAAGAATTAGGAATTCTGAAATGTGTCTGAAGTTTGATTCGGGAAAATCTGAACCATTCAACTACAAATTTTCCCTAAGAGAACTTTTGAGGCGCTCTCCTCAACTGAATCCACAGCTCCAGGTGAGGATACAATCATATATGAAATGCTGAAACACCTCCCAGATGATGCTAAAAATATTTACTGAAGATTATAAACAAAATATGGGAAACTGAATTTTACCCAAGGACTGGAAAATATCCATAATTGTCCCTGTTAAAAGCCTAATAAAGATGCTTCCCAAGCCACCAGCTATAGACCAATAGCTCTTACCAGCTGTGTATGTAAGCTGATGGAGAAAATGATAAATACTAGACTGGTTTGGCACCTGGAGACCAAAGGATTACTATCGCCATTTCAATTTGGTTTCAGAAAAACTGCTCCACCCTTGATCCCTTGCTGAGGCTGACCAACCAAATCCAGCAAGGATTTGCCAAAAAGTGTCAGACCATTGGCATATTTTTTTGACTTGGAGAAAGCATATGACACTACCTGGAGAATTGGCATCATGAAACAATTGCACAAGATGGGCATATGTGGAAGAATGGTCAGGTTTATATATTCCTTTTATCAGACAGACTTTTTAAGGTAGAGTGGGAAACTCCTTCTCCCAACCTTTTATGCAGGAGGAAGGAGTTCCCCAAGGAAGTGTGTTTTAAGTGTAACACTTTTTCAGTGGCAATAAACAGTGTGATTGAAAAAATATCAGCCCCTGTTAAATGCTCGCTTTTTGTTGATGACCTTGCAATATACTGCACAGGATATGATTCCTTGTCTGTATGTAAACATTTGCAAAGGTCTATTAATGCTATTACTAAGTGGGCTGATGAGAATGGTTTCAAATTCTCCTCTTCCAAAACAGTTGCAGTAAGATTCACCAGGTGCCAGCGTGTGGAAGAGGTTCCCACACTTGTTTAGAAGGGTCCATCATTCCTTACGAGAGTGAAGTTAATTTTCTGGGGATGACTATTGACCATAAATTAACATGGGCTAGCCACATAAATGCCCTAAAGTTTAATGTTAAACAATCTATGAATATTTTAAAGGTTGTCTCTGGATTTAGTTGGGGGGGCTGATAAGAAATCCCTTCTGAGGCTATATGACTCTGTGTCGATCTAAGCTAGACTATGGCTGTCAAATTTATTCCTCAGCCTGTAAAACCAAGCTAAAGGAACTGGATGTTGTACACAATATAGGGTTGAGAATATGCTCAGGGGCTTTTAAAACTTCGCCTGTTGAAAGCATATATGTCGATACAGATTATTTTCCCCTTGATCTAAGAAGGTAAGAGCTAGGGTTGCGATACATGGCTAGAATGAAAAGCGCTCCCAAAAATCCCTCCTTTCAAGCACTAAAGGAAACAGACTCTTGAAGTTTTTCTGGTACAAGAAGAGCTAAACCATTCCAAGTTAGACTGAATGAGGATGTTAGGAATAATCATCTTAAATCCCAGAAAGTCCGGGAAGCAGAATATCCTGTAAATCCTCCATGGCTTATCCCAGAAGCATCAATATGTAAGAAACTGTTTAACAAAAAGGACTGCACTGTAGAAGAGATTAGGGAAAATTCTTAGAGCACGATGTTACCCATACTAATTTTACAGAAATTTATACAGATGGATCTAAGTCAGATAGTGGTGTTGGTTGCGCTGTTATCCTTGGTGATACAGCATATACAGCTAAATTACCTGACTCTGCATCAATATTTACTGCAGAATTAACAGCCGTAGTGTCTGCCCTAGATTTAGTTTTTCAAAGTAGTGACTCTAATTTTGTCATATACTACCAGACTCTAGAAGCACTTTAGAAGCTATTAAAAATTTAATAGCTTTCATCCATTAATTCAAAAAGTTCAGGAGTGGCTTTTTCCATTTATATTGTCGACGTAAATCAGTCTCTTTCTGTTGGGTCCCTTCTCACGTGGGGATTTGTGGAAATGAGATGGCAGACAGGGAAGGAAAGCTGCTAGTATTTTATCAGAAACCTCTTTTAGAAAAGTGCCTCATACAGATCTAAAAGGTCCCATTAGATCTTATGTTTTAGGTAAATGGCAAGAAAGGTGGACTTCTCCTCTTGCCAATAATAAGAAATATAGAAATATTAGGGATAATGTATTACCATGGTCTTCGTCATTCCAGCTTGACAGACGAACAGAGGTTATTTTAACGAGATTAAGGATTGGGCACACTTATCTGACCCATCAGTTTATTTTTGAAGGAAGCAGCCCTCCAGAGTGTGCTTACTGTGGTGAGACACTAACAGTGGAGCACATTCTGGTGGTCTGCCCCAGATATTTTAACCAAAGAGAGAGATATTTTCAGGGTAAATCCCTGTCTGATATTTTGGGAGATGAAGCAGATATTTCTGCTATCATCTCTTTTTAAAGTGTATTAAAATTTTTAACGATATTTAGTTTTATTTTAATTTATTACATCATAGAATTTTAATGACATTAATTTTTTTTTATGTATATAGCACATCATTCATTAAACTTCATTCATTTATTTATTGTCACATCACTTCATTTTATTTATTAATCATTTCCTTCATGAATTCATTTTTTAACATAATTTATTTTCTTTCCATTACGGCACTGAATGGCCTTGTTGGCCCCAGTGCCTGGGCTTTTGCCCTAAATATCATACATCCATCCATCCATCCATCCTTGACGAAATACAGTATGTTTAAAATTAGTTATTTTTGGCTTATTTGTAACAGATGTCTTTTAGTTTAGTCTGTTCCTGTGTTATCATAAAGTCACTTCTCCATTGTGGTCTACAAAGTAATATTAAATTGATGTAAATTTTATAACTAACAATAGAAGAGATGTTTAGAAATTGTTTTATATTACAAAAGGTTTTAATAAGAGTTAAATGCATAGATTTGGCTATTTGATGGTGAAAGAGAAAAGTTTAAACAATAGATACTCCAGAGTGTTGTGAAAGTAGGAAACTGTCCTTTAATTGCAAATAATTAAAATGAGGTAGCAATAACCATATTTTCAAATGGACAACATATTCTTTAAAAACTGGTTGAGCCACAACCATTCACCCAATGCAAGTGCAGCTGATGGAGAGTTAGAAGATCATTTAGGTGAAGTAAAAACCAAGCTAAAAACACAAAAGATGCCCCATGTCAGATTATACAATCTGTACAACCACTGCTAACCCGGAAATTGTTCCATGTTTGCCATCAAAAATTGCATCTTCAGTGGTCTGGTAAAAAAGATTAAAAGAATTCGGCAAGCTCATCATCTTAACAAACCAAAGACTTTTTTGCTGATATAGAAGTTCCTCTGGTGCTGCAAAAACATTAGATGCTGAATTGTTTTTAGTGAAGGATTCGACTCTGAAAGAAGGTTAGAGACTTCTAATGTTTACCACTAATGCTAGTTAGAGAAGAAACTAGAAAATGCTTCAATGTGGATCATGGACAGAACCTTCAAAACTGTCCCCATGATTTTTAGATTTTTATCAACTTTACACAACTTTGAATGCCCCTGTTTGCTCAGATACCTCTAAATAAATCTGGTAGTATAAATATTCTAATGACAACTTCAAAAGAAGTCACTTTAAATTAAAACGGTTATTTGAAGATTTGTAGACTTTGGCTTTTAAGAATGGATTGTGTTTAAACACTCCATGGAATCAAATAATAACAGATCAAGAGTTAAGTGTAATCAAAGCCACAAAAAGTGAATTTGAAAAGGTTACCAATAAAGATTTTTTGTTTTTTTTCCACTTTGGCCAGTGCATTTAAAAATACTGCAGACTTCAGTCAAGTGGATTATTTTGAACTGAAATGGTAAACTGACAAAAATTTCAGTCTAAAACTACGTCATTTGTTTGCATTAGCATTCCTTCCATCTGCTGAAATACCAGGATTTTTCGATGAACTGAAACTGCATCTGCCTGATGAAGCTCATGAAGTTTTTCGATTGGTTTGAAACTAATTAGTGTATTTGTGTTATGGCAGAATAAAAAATATTTTTTATGGCAACGGTGTATATTAATTTCAGATATTAATATGGAAGTAAATCCATTGTTTCCACCAAATTTGTATTTGGTCTCTGTATGAATGCTTCTTGAAAGTGGATTTCCTCTGTTCTGTACCCAGAACAATGTCGAAGCATGGCATAGGCGATGGGAAAATTTAGATTGCAATGTGCATTTCGGTGTTTTATCATGACTAAATAGGTGAGTTGATAAAAAATGAGCAGCAGCACGTAATGAATGAATGTGAACGTTATTTTCAAATATATTCATCAGAAATTCTTAACCAAAAAAGAAAAAATGTGTTATGGGTTTGAAGAAAGGATCCAAAAGTATAGTTAATGATCCCAAAACCAGAATAATAAAAATTTGAGATTTTTTATGAAAACTAAAATGCAGTTTACATCTTGCTCATAATCTTTCATTTTAAAATATTTCCATATTCTAGTTTTAAATGTTTTAATGTATTCTCAATGATTCAAATACTGTTTTGTAAAGGTGTTGAAATAAAGGTATTTCTTCTTTTTTCCTATTTTGTTTTAAGTTTTCCCATAAAGAAAGTTAATCCTTTAATGATGTCGGACATGTCCCTGGTTTCTTTGCATATGGGACAATTACTGGTAATTTCAGACAAATGAATATGTGAGAAAGAGAGAGAGAGAGCTGGCAATGGCCTACAAACAAAAAAAAATAAAATAAAATAAAGCCATTTTCAATAAAATACTGAATAAGAAGATAGAACATTTTTAATAACAAATACTAAGTAAAATTTGAACAGGGTGTGTAAGGAATATGTAATTGAAATTATAAAATATACTGTAAATCACCTAGATAGATCAGGGAATTACACAAAAAAGAGAGAGAAAAAGAGAGAAAAAATTTTAAGGAATAGAGAATGGCTATAGTTTTCAGGATTCTGATCTTTCGGGAATCTAATTATATCTGGGTTCTGATAATTCAGGATTTTAATACATTCAGGATTTTAAGTTAAATGGGATTTTGACATTCAGGATTTTAAGATTCGGGATTATGTTAAAATTCATAGGACCATCTCTCATCTTACCCTGGCCTTGGCGAGAAGATGGAAGAACAGGGATGGGGATCATGAAAAACACTCCTCCTTGGATGTCATTTAGGTGGACTCAATCCATTGGCATCTACTGTCGGGTTCAAGTCCTTCTTGTGAAACCATTCCTCCTTGGACTTTGTGTCGATGATCCAGATCATTGGCTAATTACTTTGTCCCATTGGGAGCTAGTGGTACTTTAAAAAAGGCTCGACATTCCTAACCTGGATGTCTTATCAACGTTATATTAGTACTGTCTCTCCCAAGGATTTTAAGGACACATCTTCCTCCTGACTTTTGAATCGGATTTAAATTGAATGTTGACGATACGGTACCTTCCAGGTTGGGAGCTCAAAAGTGATGGCTTGGTCCATCCTCGCATTCCAGAAGTTTCTGTCGGTCTGGAAGCAAGACGTGGTCTCTTAGACCACATTTCTTGTCTTCTCCTCCGGTCTTGCCCACAGGCCCTTGGAACACTTTTTCCTTGGCTCTGTGGTGGCTGCTCAACAAGTTGTGTTGTCTTAGGTGTCAGCTCCTTCAAGAGGAGAGTAGCATCTCGCATAAGGTGTTGGTTCTGGATAGTGAAGGATTCTAAGAGTGACTGGCCTCTCTTCCTCCTATATCCCCATCCTCCAACTTCTCCTCCTTAGGGATGAGAATAGGACTGAACCAATAGCTGCTGGAACTGGCACAGATGGAGGGATGTGGTAAGACTACAAATCAGTCACACCATCCCTAAATTCTATTTTTCCAAAAACATTTACAAAAAATCATAGAAGCAATTCACTCCTTCCTCTAGCAAGGGGAGGAAGGAGAGACTGATTTGTTAAGGGAACCCTGATCTATTATTTTTACTATCATCCAAAAATCAAGATCCTTCCAGCCTATTTATGGGGATAACTTTGTAAGTTATGGGATTTCACTCATTTGAAAGGGTCCAGTATCTGACATTTGATCTTGCAGTTCCTAACACTCCGATCAATATGTCAGAGGTCATTTTAAATTTATCTAATTTTGCTCTTTTTCGACCAGGAGGAGTAGCAAGGTGTGCAGAACTCCAAAAGTTCAGGAGACATCAGATTCCTCCCTCCAACCATTGAGAACAAAGAAAAAGAATGTAAAAGTTTTTAAACCGACGGTTTGTAAAATCTTCTAAAAATAGATCGGTGGAACAAATCACAATTTTTGAAAGTAAATTGTATATTTTCCTAACTATAACAAACCTAAAATTGCCCACCTCATGCCACCCCTCAATCTGAACCTGGACCTTTAATTTCAAATCTGCAAGAACAGGTGGTGTTGAGGCGGGGTTTTATGATGGGTATAAACCATTCAGAACACTGATAAGGTAGTTACTGCATAACCACCTTATTTAAAGAGTTTAACGGCCGTTTCAGCCTATGCCTGAAGGTTTTTCCTAATGTAAAGGACCTTAGGTTTTTATGTGTTTGTATGATTTAAAAAATTGTGATGAAAGAAGTGATAGTGATTGGTCACTTAGTGACAATGATTTTGACATAGTCAGGGTTCTGGAAACTGTACTTCCTTTCTGAATATGATGTTGAAAGTGTTGATACTGATATTGATTATGATCATGCATCCGCGTTTGACAGAGTTGAGAGGGAAGACATTAGGGTGTCGAAATTAGTTTTTACAGAAAGACATCCAGGACCATTAGTGGTGGCCTCCTCCTTCCGTCTCTCAATCCCTTTATTTGTTCTGACTGACAATCTCATTGATAATATTGTAAAACAAACAAACAGATATGCAGCTCTCCTTCGCAACCAAAACTGAATGGATTGTTGGGCTCACAGGCCACGATTTCGTGGGGTGGTGACTGAGGACAAAAAAAAAATATTTAGGATTGACCTTTTTGATGGGCCTTATTCGCTGTAATAGGATGAAAGAGAGTATGGTTCGAGAAGGAGTCTACCTTTTTTTCAGAGACAAGTGAGCATCACAGGCACAGCAGTATTAGCTAGATTTATCTGTTAGGGACATCTTGCATGAAAGTCCTGTGTTCATTCAAACTTTGATCCATGGGATAAAACCACAGTACCTGGTTGGAATGTAATGAAGTTATTCGTCCGAAACGTTCTGACTCCAAAGGAGATGTGGATCGATGGCTGTCATTGATTGGCCTCCATGCATGCTGTGGGATTGCAGTATATGGCAAATAATCTGTAGGTCCATCTGAATAAAGAAATTTGCTGTGTTATGCTCCTGTTAACTTGTACTCAGACAGTTTCTGGGTCTTGTGAAAATTGTCTCAGAAAAGGCAGCCATCCTGATCATTCCTGTTGCTGCTGGTGACCTTGGAAATGTGAGACATTCCTGGCCATTGCTGAATAAGCAGCTCCTGCCTTTGGTGACAACTGCTTACCGTAGCTCTTGCATCGGCTGTCCTTGAGAACAAAATGCCTGCTACTATTCCTGTTGGTTGAGTCCTGGGCCTCTTCCGTTGTGTTGAAGAAAGAAGCTGCCCTGGAGAGTTTAGATGTTGAGAAAAGGTCCACCATCCTGTAGACGATGTGGGAGTGAAGGTGAAAAAGTCGAAGCCTGTGGAACTACTGTCCTCCCTTCATGCAGAAAACTCTTGCAAAAAGACCGGGGAAGTGGTAAAGCTCCTGCATAAATGACTACAACCAGATATGGCCTGCTAGCTTCTCAGTGACAAAAAGTTATACCAGTATCCTGGGCAAAGACCATTCAATCCTGCACTGGAAAAAAATCTTCCAACCAGGATAGCTGTTTTATGATATATTTATCCACCATCCTGTAGAAGATGTGGGAGTGAAGGTGAAGGGAATTGTTCACTGCTTGGCTGTAACGAAGAAATGCCTCCTTCTTCCAACATCTTTGATTTCGTCTTCTGCTGCCTCTTCCCTTCCTCTCCAGAGGTTCGAGGGGATCCTTTCACCTGGTCGGATAGACCTTGGTCCACCAAAGGAGAAGAATGGCACAAAACTGAGACTTTGCAGTTTGCCCCTTGCACTGGTGCCCAGGGCAACTGCCTCCTTCTGAGGATGGCAGTGGGCATTCGCTGACTCTTCCCGAAAACTTTGAAGATTAGGAAACTGAAACATGTACATAGCCCTGGGTTTTGTGTTTCATACTTTCATTAGGGTTTAGTAATAGAAATGTTGGTTTGCAATCCCATTCCCAGTCCTTTGAAAGAGATGGTTCCGTTAAATGTCTTAAGATGTTGGGGCTAGTTATTATGCCTGAATTTTTTTCTCCAACTTCCTAAGATAAATTTAGCTCGAGATTCTGTGGAGTGATGAAAAGCATGACCGATCTGGTTTTGTCGACAGAAACTTGAAAAAAAAAAGATAAAAAAGGAACTTTACAGAGAAAGAGCTGAGGCACCCAGGTGTCTGTTCTTCCTGCCAGCATAAAAATATTTTGAGTGCTTAACAGTGCTTGGTCGGGTTCCTGGTGTCTAAATCTTGTCGGTTGAAAATAACTGAGAAGAAAGCAAGGGAAAAAATTAGTGAAATCGGGAGTCCTAGCAGTACTTCTAAGGGACTGACATTTATATATTTTCCTGGGAGACAAAGTTTAAATGAAATAACGTTAACTAATTTTAAAAGTTAGCAGGAACTGAATTCACTTTTCTCCTGTGGGGTCTCATGTTTTCGGGGCTGCAAGAGCGCGTCCATCAAGAGGCCACTCCCTCATTTTGCCAGTCTTATTAAGTCTGTGTCTAAAACTGGTTCTGTGCCTGGTTTAAATTGATTCAGTTTCTTTGGAAAGTGTAAAACCAGCTAGCATCCCAATTGTTGGGAAAATGTAGGTTTCAATAAGAGTTGTATTATCAAAATAAAAACACTGTTTCTCCTGATGAGAGCACAGAACAAAGAGAAAGAGACGAGACACCTAGGTGTGAAAAGAGGTTGAGAAGATGCTAAGAATAGATCTCAAAGGGAGCCAGCTGAAATCCTTCGAATAGGTTCTCTATTTTTATTTCATCCATTTATGTCTTGATCCTTAGGGTTTTAGCTAACTTTTTAAATGGATAGCAATAACTTTAATTCCCGTTTAAAATTCTTTATAATTTAGGGCATGATTCAGGTCAAGGTGTTTAAAGTTAAGAAATAAATATTACTATTTTTCACAGCAGACAAAGTTCTGTTAAAAATTCCAGCACGATTGTGTTCTGGAACGATCAACTTAAGTTCGGCTCGGACTTAGTCACCCCAGAAAAGTCACCCATTCGCATTTATTTTTCACTGAGAAATATTCACTAATTCCTCCCATTTCCATATCAATTTTATGACTAAATGCACGTTTTTGTGATAAAACTATTAAAATACTCAGGTGCCAAGCGGTTTTTTTTAGATATTTTTTGTGCTTTGTATCAAAAATAGGCAGTTCTAAGTGCTTTTTAGAGGGGAAAGCACGTGGATTTTTGCTATTTGCAAGGGGGTTGCTCTTCGATAAGCGAATACGGGGTTCTGTATTTCTAAGGCTTCCAGCCAAAGCAGTAAGAAAGAGAATTTGAATGTTGACGGTATATTCAGTAAGACTGGTCTTACTGGCAAAAGAAGGACAGAGAGAGAGTTTATTTCTTTAATCTCTTTTTCAAAATTTATATGTTTGTTTTTTTTCTTCCAAAGATTTATTACTTTGCTTCCAAAAACACTATGAACACACACTCACACACTGTATCTTTAATTTGTCTTTGAGAGAGAGAGAGAGAGAGAGGAGAGTTTATCTCTTTGGGTGTCAGTTTATGTTTCTTTTTGTCTTCCAAAGATGTACAGTAAACCCCATATTCACGTTCTCAAGGTTCATGGACTTACCCATTCAGGGTTTTTCTATGGAACATATCTAAAAAAATGTTCATGAAGGAAACTCGCACATTCGTGGGTTTTTCCATGGAACATATCTATAAAAATATTGTAATGGAAACTCCATATTCGCAGATGCAGATTTTTTTGTTTTTTCATATAGCAATAGTATTCTGTATTTTCATATTTATTGTATAATAACATTAAATAATCATGTAAATCGGTAATAATACTGTACTACAGTACTGTACATATAAAAGTACAGTAATAGAAATTAAATAATAATAATATGTAATACTACACTGGGTACCTTAGTAATAATAAATAATAAAGTTAAATCATAAGGATAGTAATTGGTGATGAATGTTGATTTCAGTATGCTGTAGATGATGATGATGATGATGATGAATTAGCTGTGCAGTACGATGAATGACGGGAGCGCTGTCATGTTAAGGTATTTGAACATGGAAGGTGGAAGGTGCTGCATGAGTATTTTACCTTGTTCATGCTCAATGCAGGGACTGCAATTAATGTCATGCTGTAATGGGCTGCTACTTCTCCGTGACTTTTGACCTCTCTTAACAAAACAATCATGTCTACAGTACTTTCTTCTCATCAGTCATTACAGTAATTGTAGGCTATTGGCCAGAGGCCTTAGAAGAAGCAGGGCATTCAGAGGACACTCTTAATGCACGATTTCAAAAAATATTTTTAGGCCATAGTACTGTACATGCAAAACACACAAACGTAAGATAGCAATAAAACGGGTTATATTGGGTCATTTGCTGATAATTTGCCGCCACGGTATATGCATGGTACTACTGGTTCGCTGTAGAATATACTAACACTGATCTTCTGGCATACAGTACGTACATTTTATAAAATGTTTTGTTGTAGGATGATTTTTAAATATTACATACAAAAAGTGTTTTAGGATGATACATAGTACAGTACAGTACTACAGGTAGTACGTAGAGCATATCTAAAATACATAAGACAACAGAAACACTGCAGGGTACATATGTTTACATTTGTGGTACATAGCATTTTCATGCATGTACTAACTATATATTAATGACTACTATAAGTAGATTTTGTAAGTTGAAAAATTATTTACTAATTTTCAAATAATTACAGTACTGTAATATATTAACATAAACACAGCAAAATTTCAATAATATATATTTGTTTTTCTTAAAAGTGCTTCACCCAAGCCACCTCTCTGCAGATATAAAGAAATCGCGATGCTGGACGCTGTGTACCCAGGACCAGTGATACTCGACACACTATTGGCTGTCATCTGCAAAGCAGCCAATCCAGAAACACCATTCATTTTCCTTGGCACTCATTGGCTTTTCACTTGGCGCTGATTGGCTGAACATTCACAACCAACTCGCGAACACGGAATTCTGGGAGACCGCCCACAGCATCCTCCTCAGTTGTGCGTATAAGTTCGCAGGATCTTACCCTGTGAAACCGTGCTTCTGTCCATTTTTGATTTTTTTATCTTTGTGCATCAGTGGTATTCGGCCCTAAAATGCCTCCTAAAAACGCCCTGCTCCTTCAAAGCCTTCTGGCAAAGAGTCTAAAAGAAAGAAGACTGTTATGAAACTTGAGGAGATGGTGAAACTTCTTGACATGTTAAAGGAGGGCAAAAGTTTTGCCACGGTTGGCCGCCATTTCAGTGTTAATGAGAGCACAGTGAGATACATCAAGAAGAAAGAGGCAGAGATACGCAAGTCTGTGAGTATGAGCTACCGGTAGTGCAAAGACAGATGCAACAGTGCGGGATAAAACAATCGTGAAAATGGAATCTGCTCTGGCAATCTGGATAAAGGACTGCTGGAAGAAAAACGTGCCCCTCGACTCCAACATCATTTGTGAGAAAGCATGATAACTCTACCAGTAGTTATTAACTACTAAGGAAGGCAATGACGTAGTACAGGCAGAGGAAGGCGTTGAAGAAGGTGAATTAGAATTTTTAGGCTTTGATGAACCAGCAGAAGAAGAAGAGGGGGAAGAGCCCCAAGCAGGACCATCATCAGCTCCTCAAGGTTTCCAGGCCACCAAGGGGTGGTTCCACCGATTTCAAAAGCGGTTCCACCTAAAGTCTGTTACTCTGCATGGGGAATCAGCATCTGCAGACATTGAAGCAGCCGCGAAATATCCGGAGGCCTTCAAGATGATCATCGAGGAGAAGGGCTATCATCCAGAACAGGTGTTCAATATGGATGAGACTGGCCTGTTCTGGAAGAAGATGCCTTCCCGGACATACCTTATGAAGGACGAAGCTAAAGGCTCCGGATTCAAGGCCCAGAAGGATAGGGTTACCCTCATCATGTGTGGGAATGCAGCTGGTTTCATGCTTAAACCAGGCCTCATTTACAAGGCTGCAAACCCCAGGGCCCTCAAGAATAAGAACAAGGCATTGCTTCCTGTGTTCTGGATGCATAACCCTAAGGCCTGGATCACCAAAGTCCTCACAGAGTACTGGTTCCATCAGAGCTTCATCATTCAAGTTAGGCAATGCCTGAACGACTTGGCCATGGAGTTCAAGGTGTTGCTGATTATGGATAATGCTGGTGGCCACCTCTCGATCTTTCTTACAAGGGAGTCCAGCTTGAGTTCCTCCCTCCCAACACCATCTCGCTCCTCCAGCCTATGGACCAAGGCGTGATCCATGCCTTCAAAGCACTCTGTACCGGGAACTCCCTCCAGCACCTTGTAACTGCAATGGACAGTGACAGTGAATTTATGCTAAAAGAATATTGGCATAAATTCACGATTGCCACATGTCTGAGCATCATCAGCCGATCACTGAATGACATGAAGATGGGGACCCTGAATGCATGCTGGAACAAGTTGTGGCTGGAATGTGTTCATGATTACAGGGGCTTCTCTCCTGAAGAAATTCAACATTTGGCCATTAATAAGGCTGTCCATTTGGCCCAAGGATTCAAGGTGGAGACCACCTTGGCGTTTGAGGGGGACATGAACCCAGGATGAAATCAACACCAAGAGTCTCATATACTCATCATTTATTGTTTTGGATTAGACCAGAAATTTCCACTTTTGATAAAATTCTGGACCTGATGAGGAAAAGATATCATAGCTGGGAATGGGTTTATAGGAGCTAAATAGTGAGAACTGTGGTAGGACCATCAACTGCCTGATAATGTTCAGACCTGAAAGTTACCAGATTGGTAGCTCAAAGGCTGAACTTTTGTTAGGGCTACCATGGATTCCAGGGGGTCTAGTTCTGTGGATAGGATTCATTCTATCAGTTTGCCCATAACATGATTCTGGGTTGGGATGATTCATTTTACAATTTCTCAGTATACCAAAGGTTGGCTTATACCTGGGCCACCTAGTCATGTGCCATCCCCAAAGAAAAAGGGTAGGGACCTTACATTTGGGAGTTTTTCTCACAGTGCCATTTGGAAGATTAAAACTCCATGAAAATGATGATATTTTTTTTTACAGTTTTTTCTTTTTTTTTTTTTTCCTCCTCAAATCTTTATTCAAAGTGAAATTAAAGATTTGAGTATTTCATTGATGGTTGTGACTAAACTTCAGATGATGACCACTGGAAGAGCCAAAATGAACTCTAATTTGGAAAAACAAACAAGAATCCAAATGTAATCACACTGGAACCTTATACTCCAGTACACAACAAATCAAAAAGAAATGATATCGTTTGAAAGTGGCAACACTTTTGAACTTAGAGGCTCTTTGGGAGTGGAAGTTGGTTAAGATTATTAATCATGAAGCTGACCAAAATATTTCAGCCCTAAAACTAGAGAATTATTTATTGAATAGACATCAAGATGATGATGATGTCGTTTAGACTGTAAAGGACGAAAAATGGCTTATAGAAGCCACAACAAAAAAGTCAGTAGGAAGACTATTTGTCCTTGATGAAAATAGACAGTGATTAACATTAAAGTAAAGAAACATGAAACTTGAACAGCATTGGTGGTACCATTGTACTTCCTGAAAACAATAACAAACCAGTCGATAAGAAAATGCTAATGGATTTTCAAAAAAGATACCCAAAGGTCCAAAATTGTGAAGTAAAAAGGGCAATTGACAAACGTTAGAAATTCAAAAATAAAATTTGAGGGTGAAGATTTAAACAAAAATAAAATTTAACTTCTTACATACAACTTACCTGTTAGTTACATATAGCTTTAGTCTTTGACGTCACGGCAAAATTTGTCCTGGCATTAGCCAGAGAATATCGGGTGATGAACTTACCTGCCCTCTGTGGGGTACTAAGGAACTATTCCAACATGCTTCAGAATAATTTTGAGTTTGTCACAGACATTGTTGTAGCAAAGACTGAAATTTCATTGTATCCCTGACATCAGAGCTGTTTTCCTTTTTGAAGTCCCTCTTGTTGGAGGAGTTGTTGCCAGTTATTTTGTCACCTATTTAGTCAGGTTTTCTGATAATTATGTCAGATTCTGGGTCTTATACCTTTAGGGTATGCAGCAAAGGCTGTAAGACGAGGTTGGTCAAGGCTAGTCTTGATCCTCATTCAATTTGTGTGGCTTGTAGAGGTCAGGAATGTTCATATGAGAGGAAGTGTGATGAATGTGTCAGTATGACTGACAAAAAGATTGGAAGGCTCTATCTAAGTATGTAAAGAAGCTTGAGAAAGATAGAGCCAGGAAAGCTTTAGCTAGAAGTTCTTCTTCTCTCTCTCAGAAACAGGAATCTCCCTTAGCTATGCAGGAAACTTCTATTAATATCCCACGTGGCTACTAATATTCCTATTCCTGACTCTGATATCCCTGAACCCGTTAGTTGTGTCTGAGTATCAAGTCCAGATGGGACGCCAGATTTAACCTTATTGTGGGCGCCATGGAGGATATTGGCGTAATTGAAATCCCTTCATGAGCTTTATGGATTCTTTCCAAGATATTGTGAATGGCCAAGTGCAGTGCAAAGTGTTAGTGTGGTGGAGGAGGTGGTTGAGTCGGCCTACTCTGTCTCTCCTAGACCTAAGCCTCTGTCAAGCTCCCCATCTCCTAGGGAGAAGACATGCTGAAAGTCCAAAACAACCTGTGGGGTCTATACGAGCAGCCGCCCCCTCGAACAGTCCTGTTGTTTCCCAGGCTGTTTCAGAGCGCCGTTGGAAAGGCGACTCAAGGAAGTGTCTTTCTTCAAGCTCCAGTGACCTCATTAATTTGAAAGGCTGGAGAACAGTCTAGACCATTGAAGAGGTCCAGGAATCTTTGCCTTCAACAGTTCAGAAGAAGAAGCCATTTCGCCTATCACAGCCTTCCTGTAGTTTTGGGAGAGTCCAGGAGAGCAGAACTCAGTCAGAAGAGTCTTCTCCCAGGCCAAGGCTCATGTGCGCAAGAGGTATAAGACTTCCCATTCGGTATTGCCCAGCGTTCCCGGTGTTTCTCCTTTGGTTTCACGTAAGCCTTTTTGTGGCTTTGCGCCTCTTCCTCATCAAATCCTGGCTCTACTGATCATTTTCCCCAGTTGGATCCTCGTCTCATTCTGACTTTCTTGGGATGCACAAGAAAATTGGAAGCATTCTTGGCGGGCTCGGAAGGCCTGGTTCTTCTCCAGCAAAGCCTTCTGAAGTGTATTTGATGCCTCCTCCTTGTTTAAAAGCTCGGAGCGCCCAGCACGAAAGCTCCTCCCGATCTGTGTCTCTTGATCCTCCTTTGTTCAGGCTCAGGATCAGAAACTCCTAGTCAGGCTCAGGCGCTCCTCAAGATTTAGCGCTCTTCAGGCTCAAGCTGTCAGGTAGCGCCAGGTGAGGCGCCATCCCAGGCTCCATTTTGTGGCGCCAGTTCAGGCTCCTCTTGTGGCGCCAGTTCAGGCTCCTCTTGTGGCGCCAGTTCAGGCTCCTTTTGTGGCGCCTACTCAGGCTCAGGCTCCTCCTCAAGCTCTTATTCAGGACCACTCCTCCTTCACAAGATGTGTATGTGCAAGCGGAAGGTTTTTCTCCTATTTCGTCTGAGGAAGAAGTTGTGGAAGAGTTTCCTGTAAACAAACCAGACTACTCTCTCGCTCGGATTAAATAGTTCATTCTTTATTAATAATTTTCCTGAGGATTTTGCAGTGGGTGCCGGCTTCCCCTCTCTCTCAAATTTTAACAAGAGACTCAAGCCTCCTACCTCTTCCTTTATGAAGTTAGTGCTTTTATTTCAGCCAAGAAGGCATTAAAGAAAATGAACTCCTGGTTGGAAGACAAACGTGATCAGGGAAAACCACTTTCTGCTTCCCTCCTTCCAAGCTTTCTACTAATCAGATTTTACCAGCATTGCTACGACACTGGGAAGTTTTCTCTCTGGGAGCTTTACTCCTCTCAGGAGACTTCTCCAGTCTCGTTGATTCTACTCATTGTTCTGCGATGAATCGGCATTTCTTATTTTCTTCTCTCCTTCAGAGTTGGACCTAGTTTTAAAAAAGAAGCGTTTTCCGAGTTTTGAAGTCATCAGTTTTATGAACTGGACTATTGGCGCTTTGGGTAGGAAGGTAAAGTCTTTTGGTCTTCCTGAAGCGCATTTCGATGATTTCTCTTCTGTTATGTCCTGCTTAGATAAAGGGATTCGTGACGGTGCGTCTGAGTTAGCCTCCAAACGTTAGGAGTTCTTAAGAAGCGACAACTTTGGTGCTCTTTGTTTATGGAGTCTCTAGGACTCAAAGATCGGCTCTTCTTTTTCGCACCTCTGGATAAGAAGTACCTTTTCCCTCAAGAACTTGTGGCCGAAGTGTCGAAATCCCTTACTCAGAAGTCCACACAGGACCTTTTGGCGCAATCCATCAACAAAAACCAAAAGCTCCTCAACCTTCTCTGCCAGCGCAAACTCGTCCTCTAGTTAATCAAGATAGGCCCTTTTGTGGCAGGCCCCTCACCCGTACAGGATCTAGTTTCGGGGCAAAGCAAGATTTGTCTCCAAGGCTATCAAACCCTCAATTAAAAGTGATCTGCATGTCCTCCATGCACTAGTAGGAGCCAGACTTCAGCAGTTCTGGCAAATTTGGGAGGAGATCTAGCTGGACCAGTGGACCACGTCCGTGCTAAAGGAAGGATATTCTATCCCCTTCCTCAAGAGGCCCCCTCTTGCAACAGAACCTATTTAGCATTGACAGCATATTCCAGCAACTTAGAAAATGCTCGGTTCTGAGTGCGGAAGTAGACTCCATGCTTTTAAAAGGAGCGATAGAGATTGTGGAAGAAGTCAACTCTCCAGGCTTTTACAACCGCCTTTTTCTTGTTCCAAAGGCCTCAGGCGGCTGGAGACCAGTCCTGGACGTGAGTTCTCTCAACCTTTTATTGGAGAAAACCAGTTTATCGATGGAAAATGGCAATCCGTCCTCATCATGTCTTCGTCCGGGGTTTGATGGTCTCAATAGATCTGCAGGAAAATTTACTGGAAACATTCGATCCATCCCGCGCCCAGGAAGTTTCTTGCTTCGTTTTCCAGGAGAAGACTTATCAGTTCAGGACTCTGTGCTTCGGTCTGTCCACAGCCCTCAAGTATTCACAAGAGTTATGTCCACTGTTGCCAAAGCTCTTCATCTCAGAGGAATAAAGATCTCTCTCTATCTAGACGATTGGCTCCGGAGGTTCCCAGTCTCAGTCTCAGTGCTTGGAGGATTTGAAAGTAACTCTTGACTTGACACAGAAGCTAGGACTTCTAATCAATTGGAAGAAGTCTCACCTATCTCCCTCACAATCCAGGATCTATTTAGGAGTGAGACTGAAACAGTTCCTTTTCTGGTTTTATCAGATCAAAGAATCTCGGACTGTTGCAAAAGTCCAGAACTTTCTGGATATGGATACCTGTTCGCAAAGGCTTGGATGAGCCTCCTGGGAACTCTGGTTTTTTCAATAGAAAAGTTTGTCTCCTGGGGAGACTTCACATGAGGCCCCTTCAATTCTACCTCAGTGAGCAATGGAACAGGAAATTGCTTCCAGACTCCTTCTCCTTTCCAATCTCGGACCTTTATCAAGGAGGATCTAAGGTGGTGGTTAGATCGAAGAAAATTAGAGAAAGGTCTCTCTCTTTTCCGTCGAACCAGAACCACGAACTGTTTGCAGACTCATCAGAAGTAGGATGGGGGTAAAAGAAATTTCAGGTTTGTGGAATGCGACAGAAAAAGAATGGCACATCAACAAGAAGGAGTTGAAAGCAATCCACCTGAGTCTAGACACTTCCTACCATTCGTACAGGGACAAACAGTTCTGGTTCATTCAGACAGCACCACAGCGTTGTCTTACATAAAAAAACAGGGGCACTCATTCTTACTCCCTCAGCGAGGTAGCAAGAGACCTCCTTTTGTGGGCAGAGAAGCACAAGATTCTGCTCCTAACGAGATTCATTCAGGAGCCCTCAACGTGAGAGCGGACTCCTTGAGCAGGAAGTACCAGGTTCTGTCCACAGAGTGGATTTTGCACGAAGAAGTGTGCAAGTCGCTGTGGAGACTTTGGGGTCAACCTCTGGTAGACCTGTTGGCGACCAACAAGTGCCCCTGATAACAGGCTCCCAATCTTCTGCTCTCCTGTCCCGGACCAAGCAGCCTTCCAGACGGACGCAATGCTACTGAATTGGTCGGGTCTGGACCTTTACGCCTTCCCCTCCGTTCAAGATGTTAGGTGCGGTGTTGAGGAAATTTCAGCACCACTCCAACACCAGGATGACGTTGATAGCCCCCTTCTGGCCTTCCAGGGATTGGTTCCCAGTTCTCATGGATCTCTTGATCGACTTCCCGAGGAGCCTTCCAAACAGAGTAGATTTACTCAGACAGCCCCACTTCAGGAGATTTCACGAAAACCTGTCAAGTCTGCGGCTACCATGCGTTCAGACTATCGAACGTCTACTCAGAAGCAAAGGATTTTGAAGAAAGCGGCTCAATCCATCGCTAGAGCCAGAAGACCATCTTCGATCAAGGTCTATGAGTCCAAGTGGAATATGTTTCGTTCATGGTGCAAAGATCATGACATTTCCTCTTCCAGAACCTCGGTGACGCAGATTGCGGATTTTCTTTTGTTCCTCGGGAATAAGAACCTTTCTGTATCCACACTTAAAGGTTATCGTAGCATGCTGGCTACTGTTTTTTCGTCACAGAGGTTTGGATATCTCTAATAACCAAGATATAACGGACCTTATTAAATCCTTCGGTACCTCTAAGAGGTCAGATGCTAAAGTTGTTTCGTGGAATCTTGATGTAGTCCTGAAGTGGCTTATGTCTGAGAAATTTGAACCTATGGATTCTGCTTCTTTAAGAGATCTTACGAGGAAAACCCTCTTTTTAGTTTTGTTGCTACAGCTAAGAGAATCAGTGAGATCCACGCCTTGGATAAGAGAGTAGGATTCTCTGCTTCAAAAGCAATTTGTTCTTTCAAACTGTTTTTATGGCCAAGAACGAGACCCCTTCGCACCCGTGGCCTCGCTCTTTTGAGATTAAAGTCTGTCGGAATTGGCAGGTAAGGAGCAGGAGAGGTTCCTCTGCCCAGTCAGAGCCTTGAAATATTAAAAGTAAAGGACTAAAGATATTAGGGGTCCTTCAGATTCCTTATGGTGTTGGTCAGGAACCCTCTTAGACCAATGTCCAAGAATGCCATGTCCTTTTTTTATTAGAGATCTGATTTCTGAAGCTCACTCCAATATTTCAGAGATGAATGATTTGAAAATGTGTAAAGTGAAGGTTCACGAAGTGAGGGCTATCTCTACTTTCTCTCGCTTATAAAAGGAACCTCTCCCTTCAAGATATTGTGCAAGCAACCTACTGGAGATGTAAGTCTGTATTTGCTTTTGCATTATCTCCAAGTGCAGACAGTGTTTGATGAGTGCAGCACGTTAAGGGCCCTTTGTTGTATCTGGCATGGTAATGGGTAAAGGGGTAAAGGAGGATTAACCTACCTTTACTTACTTGTTTTTTGGAGTGTGAAGGTTTTTACGGTTGTCTGTGAGGGTAAGTGTTGGTTAGTTTTACCCCACAGTTGGTTTTGGTTTTTATGGTTATGCTTTTCTTTGGTGTTGGGTGACCCTTTTGTAATTCATGATGTTTGTGCTGCGCGCCTGAGCAGGGGCATACTTGTGGTATTGTCACAGCCATGTCCTAGGTGACTGATACCCAGCTTAAGCAATCTGCGACCAGGTCATTATACCCCGCGGTTGCTCTCAAGGATAGCAGGTTACTGAGGCAGTAACTGTGGAATCAGCTACCTTAGCAGGTGAGGAACTAAGAAATTTTCTACATTAATAACCTTAATGTTTCCAACAACTCTTTTTAGCTGTCATTGCCCCACCTCCTAAAGGTGTCAATCAGCTATATGTAACTAACAGGTAAGTTGTATGTGTTAAAATGACATTTTTATTCTAAAATAATGTTTAACACATACTTACCTGTTAGTTACATATACAGAAAGCCCACCCTCCTCCCCACGGGGACAGGTAGGCAAATTATTCTGAAGCATGTTGGAATAGTTCCTAGTTGCACGACAGAGGGCAGGTAAGGGCGATCACCCGATATTCGGACAATGCTCACATCAATTTTGAAATTTTGCCGTGACGTCAAAGACTAAAGCTATATGTAACTAACAGGTAAGTATGTGTTAAACATTATTTTAGAATAAAAATGTCATTTTTAGGCAAAATTTAGAGTTGAGACCCTATGTCCCAAATGCCACAGCAGTGTCATAATTGCAGTAATTATGGGCACACATACAAAAATTGTAGAAATGAATTGCGCTTATTGTGGATCTACTGATCATACCATGCAGTGGAAGTGCAGTGAGTTTGTAAGTGTGTAAATGAGGCAAAATCATCATGCAAGATCCAAGAATGCATGTATACATATACCACGGAATTAAAAATATTACAAGACCTTGATGTGGGATGTCTATAAGAGAGGCTAAGCTAGAATTAAAAGTGAGAGGAATTCAAGATCCGTTTAAGAAACACACATATTCTTCAATAACAAGAGCAAAAAATAAAGCAAAAATGCAAACAGATAGAAGTCACAGAGATTTATTTTTATTTATTTATACAGTATATTTTTATTTATTTATTTATTTATACAGAAAAGTAAATCTCAAGAAAAAATTAATAATTTAGAAATAAAAAATAAAATAGAGAATAAAGAAACAGGTACAAATGAGATGGATAATATTTTATCCAATTCATTTGAAATATTAATGCAAATAGAAACACAGGAGGATGCTGCTACTAAAGTAACAGAAGAGGGTAGAGATAGACTGGAAATTAAGATAAAAAAAGGCCTTTGGAGAGAACACCACCCAAAACGAAGAAACCAACTATTATTATAGAAACATCAGTTAAACCAAAGATAAAGGAGATGAAAAAGGAACAAGAACAAAAACAAACTTAAGAATACACCTTTATCTCCTAAAATAATAGTAAAACCTATGAAGGCAAATGTCGAGAATACTGAAGAAGTGAAAGAGAACCATACCATAGATGATAACGATTATGTCAAGGGAGAAGAGATTACTCCATCTCCAGTAATTGGTACAAAAGCAAATGAAAAGAGAAACACACATGATAATACTTGTGGATGTAATGATTGTTTCATTGAATTATGCAATAACAACAAAAGCATAACAAAAGATAGTTTAACAAACATTATAAGAAATTTTATGGAAGGTAGAAGAAAGAAACCACAGATTTGAGTAACCATGAAAAAGGGTGCATGTGCATTGAGCACTTGATATATTACAAGGAAAAACAAATGAATGTCGTAAGTAAATTATTAGAAAAAATCCAAATTGATAATACAAAAAAAGAGAGTAAAACTCGACCACTATAAAAAAATATTTTCAATAGTCTACAGACCAGATTACACCTTGGAGAAATACAACGGTTATTAAAAGAATATGAACCTATGATATTATGTTTGCAACATGTCAACAAAACAATATCAACAATAGGTAAATATACCTTAGCGTCAACATCATGAGAGGAAGAAGGAAATTTAGGTACTGCTATATATGTACATAACAAAGTATGTTATGACAAAGTACCTATAAACTTTACTGATCTGCAAACGTCGAGTATTAGAATACGAATAAAAAACGATAATTATGTAATTCATAATTTGTACAATCAACCTAATAAAAATTATGACTTTGAAAAACTGAAAGAATTACTTAATAATACCAAGGAACCTACATTAATAGTAGGTGATTTTAATGCCCACAACCCAATGTGGGACTGTAATTGTACAGACTCAAATAGAGCAGGAAGTAAAATAGAGGAATTCATAGATTCATATGACATGTGCTGTATAAATGATAATGAAATCAGCACATATTTTTCTAAAACACATGGAACATTTTCCTCAATCGTCTTAACTCTGTGTACAACAAACATAGTAGACAGATCGGACTGGAATACGGTAGACGACTTACATACAAGTGATCATTTCCCAATATTAATTTCATTATTACAAAATAATCCCACCAAGCATGTCCCACAATATAACATTTATAAAGCAGATTGGGAGCAATATGAATTCCACACTAGGAATATCCCACCATTTGAATATTTGAAAGACCATAATGAAACTAATAAATTTCTTGTGGATTTCATTACAAATGCTGCTGATAAAGCAATACCAAAATCCAAATCTCATCCAACAAAACACAAAGTCCCATGGTGGTCTGAAAAACTAATAGAAATAATAAAAATAAAACACCAAATTGGAAGACGACTAAATAATTTGAATAGAAAATTCAGTAAATTAAACAAAACATTACCAATATTAGAAGGAACCTTACAAAAAATGACTATATTATTATTAGAAATTGATACATTAAAACCTCTATATAACAAAATATCTGCAAAGTTTAAAAGAGAAGTAATTCAAGGAAGAATCATTTCATGGAGACAATATGTATCAGATCTCTCTAGAAATACTCCCATACAAAAAATATGGGAAAAATTCAGGAAAATAAATGGTACCAATGTTAAACCACCTAGGCATGCTATAATAAAAGATGGGAAAAGAATACTTGATCCTAAAGAAATTAATCCTAAAGAAATTAGTAATGTAATAGGTGAAAATTTAGCAAAAGTAAGTAGCAACAAAAATTTAGATGAGCATTTCTGCACAAGGAAAAATAATATAGAATTAATAACAATAAATTTTGAAATAATTGAAGATATATATTATAATAGAAAATTTAATATGGAAGAGCTAGAATTTGCTTTGTTGAACAGCAATAAATCTGCCCCTGGAGGTGACAATATTTGTTTTGAAATGATCTGCCATTTAGCACCTTTGGCAAAGACATACTTATTAGAGTTTTATAACCACTTATGGCTTAGGAATTTATTTCCTGATGAATGGCGTAAAGCTGTAATTACTGTATTCCAATCCCCAAACCTGGAAAGGATCCCAGCAATGTAAACAATTACAGACCAATTTCTTTAACAAGTTGTTTGTGCAAATTACTAGAGAAAATGGTAAATACTCAACTAACATGGCACATTCGAGAAAATAAAATTCTTACTCCCACTCAGTTTGGGTCACAGTGTAACAGATCTACATTAGATTCTCTCTGTAACTTAGAAGACCATATACGCAGAGGTTTTGAACAAAAACAAATTACTGTAGCTGTCTTTTTTAACATTGAAAAAGCATCCGATACTACATGGAGATATGCGATATTAAAAACTTTACAAAACAACATCCGTGGACATTTACCTAGGTTTATACAAAACTTTTTGACAAATCACAGTTTTCAGGTGAGAATTGATGATGCTCTGTCTAGAGCATTTCCTCTTGAAAATGGTGTTCCATAGGGAAGCGTCCTTAGTGGCGCACTGTTTACTTTAGCAATTAATGATATCAGTAATAATCTACCTATTGGTATTAAAAGTAACCTGTATATGGATGATTTTGCCATATATTATTCAGCTTCTCGAATAAAACATGCAGAACGAATCATTAATAAAAGCATAGTAAAAATAGATGAATGGGCTTTATCTGTAGGCTTTAAATTTTCCATAGATAAAACCCAAGCAATCATGTTTTATAAAAATAAAAAGTGGAAAAAAGGAGAAGAAATAGACTTAAAAATCAGAAACCATAGTATACCAATTGGCCAAACAGCAAAATTTTTAGGATTAGTATTTGATACTCACATGAACTGGGAAGCCCACATAACATACATGAAATCAAAATGTAAAAGAGCGTTAAACCTAATTAAAAAACTATCAAACACTACTTGGGGAGACGATAGACATACCCTTACTTTATTGTATAAAGCAACAGTGCTGTCTATCGTTGATTATGGAAGTGAAATATATGGCTCGGCATCAGACGCAAGACTGAAAACGGTAGACCCAATTCATAATGAGGGCCTTAGAATATGTTCAGGAGCTTTTCGATCATCACCAACATCATCTTTACAAGTTGAATGTGGTGAACTACCTCACTCTCTCTCCACAGAGTTAGTAACAATGAAGAGTGCTCTAAGGATTCAGACGAATGATTCTCCAACCAAAAAATTATTTGGATTAAGAGATGTGTTTATAAACAATCATCCACCTTCTTTCCTAATTAGAGCTAGAAGATTATTTGAGTCACTAAATATATATATACAGTTACCTTTAATATTAAAATTGCCTCCTCCTTGGACAATGAACAAAATGAGAATTTGTACACACTTGAAATATTTATCAAAAAGTCATTCATATACTCCAAAATACCATAGACAGCATGCAGTAGAGCATATAATCTGAAAAGGTCCACATTACGCAATATACATTGACGGATCTAAGTCACAATACGGAGTGGGATATGCTGCAGTATCCCAAAACAAAATGTATCAGTTCTCTCTCCCAGATAAAGCCTCTGTATTTACAGCTGAGTTATGTGCAATAGTATCAGCCATAAAAATAATTAGAGAAGTCTCATGTAATAATTTTGTAATTTATAGCGACTCCAGAAGTGCTATAGAAGATATTGAAAGCTACAATCGAAAAAATAATATTGTACAACATATAAAGTTCTCACTCCATAAATTGTATAATAAGGGAAAAAATATTGAAATATGTTGGATCCCTGCCCATGTAGGGATTAAGGGAAATGAAGAGGCGGATAAAGCAGCTAAAGAAGTGGTCCACATGACAAGAACAAATGTAGACATCCCTATCAGTGACTATACAAGATATATAAAAACAGTCATTGTAAAAAAATGGCAAAATAAATGGAACGAAGAACCTGAAAATAATAAATTAAAACAGATAAAATCCAGTGTTGGAAAATGGAGTTCGTCATATCGGAGAGAGAGACACGCACAAGTAATTCTGACACGTCTTCGAATAGGCCATACTCGTTTGACACATGGACACTTAATGAACAGTCCATGTGGCCCTCTTCCCAGATGCCCAGATTGTGCTGATAATGGTTAAGCATATACTGTGTGAATGTCCAAAATATAACCTGCAGCGATTATCAAATTTTGGAAATAGACCGATAGAAGAAATTTTGTCAGAATCTTCAACATTCTCAATAGTGCCCATTTTAATGTTCATGAGAAGCTGCGAGTTAATTGGTAAAATATAAAAAGCAATCAATCAGAATAATGAATTTCAAAACAAGTAAATTTTATGATTTTACTTAGTTTATTTTGAATTTTAATATACCTTTTTAGTGAGTATATATGGAAGCATGAGTTTAAATGTATTTATTGTGTGTGTGTGTTCCCGTATGAAAGTGTATGCCTTTTTACAGCTTTTAATTTCATTTTCATTTTTGTTCATTCATTATTGACAAGTGACCTATTAGGTCCCAGTGCTAGGCTTCTGGTCTAGACTTGTCATTCCATCCTAATCCTTCGGGCCAGCCCTATGAGAGCTGATAGCCAGCTCAGTGGTCTGGTTAAATTATTTTAATAATAATAATAATAATATATGGAATGAAGAACCTGAAAATAATAAATTAAAACAGATAAAATCCAGTGTTGGAAAATGGAGTTTGTCATATCAGAGAGAGAGACACGCACAAGTAATTCTGACATGTCTTCGAATAGGCCGTACTCATTTGACACATGGACACTTAATGAACAGTCCATGTGGCCCTCTTCCCAGATGCCCACATTGCAGTGTGCTGATAACAGTTAAGCATATACTGTGTAAATGTCCAAAATATAACCTGCAGCGATTATCAAATTTTGGAAAAAGACCGATAGAAGAAATTTTGTCAGAATCTTCAACATTCTCAATAGTACCCATTTTAATGTTCATGAGAAGCTGTGAGTTAATTGATAAAATATAAAAATCAATCGATCAGTATAATGAATTTTAAAACAAGTAAATTTTATGATTTTACGTAATTTATTTTGAATTTTAATATACCTTGTTAGTGAGTATATATGGAAGCATGAGTTTAAATGTATTTATTGTGTGAGCGTGTTCCAGTATGAAAGCGTATGCCTTTTTACAGCTTTTAATTTCATTTTCATTTTCGTTCATTCATTATTGACAAGTGACCTATTAGGTCCCAGTGCTAGGCTTCTAGCCTTGAGTTGTCATTCCATCCTAATCCTTCGGGCCAGCCCTATGAGAGCTGATGGTCAGCTCAGTGGTCTGGTTAAACTATTTTAATAATAATAATAATAATATGGACCTGGGCCTGGCTGCCAGCACTTCCCAGCAAGCAAGAGAGAGTAGAGAGCAGGGCAGGCGCTCACTCACCCTCTTCCCGTTCTCCGAAGAGAGCAGTGCAAGGGTCCCAGAATGGTAATCCCGGGCTACCAGCCCCCTCACCTGGGAAAAGCAGGAGGTGGTCCCCTATCCAGTCGTCTTCTATCGTAGAGGCACTGGCTGGTAAGAAGACTGTAGCAGGTCTCTGGAACAGCCCCTGTTCACGTTCATGTGACTGGAAATGTTCTCCCCCACCCATATGGCTGTTGTCCCCGCAGGTTGATGACCACCCACAGCCTTACTCACCTGCTGGGACTTTGGCCTCTGGTAGGCCGGGTAAGGATGCTGGGGATTTCTCACCTGTCTCCTCCACCTCCTCGGGGTTTTCTGGGAGCCAGGAGCCAGACAGGCCTAGGGTCTGGGACTAGGACCATTCATGCTCCCATCCCAGCCCAACCATGGAAGCATATGTTCTGGGCTTGGTCCTCAGGCTGGACCGGTCATCTGCTTGAGTGGTGGAGAGATCACCAGGGGGCTCTGGCGAGCGTCCCTCTCCTGTAGAGGGAGTAACCTGGGAGTACCATGACCTGGAAGGACTCATGGGTTCTGTGCCCCAGGATTAGGACATCCCTGTTACCCCTCGAGTAGGACGCCTTGACGAGGTGAGGGCTAAGGGACCCTGGCCTTTGGGCCCGGGTCCTGACGAATCATCCTACATAGTTTTTGGTTTAAATGGCGTGGACATTTCCACATTCGCAAAATTTTACTGCTTAGGTGAGTCTGAGAAGGATCGTTTTTGGAAGGGGTTCGCATTCGAAGCTAATTGTGGGAGTTGTGGTGGTTGAGTCGCCACCGAGATAGTTTGGACCTAAGAGATGGTGATGGGATTTTTCCCACTGCTATCTTGAGGGCGGAACCATCTCTGGTGATCAGCCCATCGGAATCCAGGGGGGGCTGGTTTTTGGAGGTGGGACTCCTGGCTTTTGTCCGGAGCCCACCAGTACGGTTGGAGTGGGGAGTCAGTCCCCATTAGTGGGGGCAGAACTCCCAGCAGGCAGATTGGCTTATACCTGGGCCACTGCAAGCGTACTGGTGCTATCCTGAAAGGGTAGGGTATGGGGTGGACTGTTGGGAGTCAACTCTCACTTGTGCCATTGGTGGAGAATGCGAATACCTGACTGATCTACGATACTTTCTTGATATGACCAAGCAGTTTTGGGTGGGTGGATGAACCAGTTTGTGTGTGGTGGTCTGATGTGTGCATGCTTGGCAGCTTGGGGTCTCTTCGTGGGCTTTGGGAGTGTGTTGGGGTGGGAAGCTGAGCAGTGGAGCTGCCCAGTTTGTCCTTTTGATATGCTGTCGGGTCTGTGCGGGGCTCTTGGGTGTCGGGTGTGCACTTTTGGACCTTTGCATGTGGACTGGTTTAAACTTATGGATTTGGCTTCTAGTTCTCCCTCCCCTGGATCCGATGACTTAACGGCACTGGCAACGACTTCTGGCATGAACATGGATACGGGCTTGGCTGTTGGACAGAACCAAACACTGAGACACCAGGGTGTTAATAAATCTGGTGGATTTGATTCAAATAATAGGGTCCTTTATTGCACTAATGTAAACTTATCATTAGATTACGAATGTTTATACAGTGTAGTGAAGCAATTTGGCAAAGTGGAAAGAATTAAATTAGTTCTAGAAAAGATAAGCAGTCATTTTGTGCTTTTATCAAATTTTTCTCTCTCCTTGGAAGCTAGTGAGGCACAACAGAGACTCCATGGCCACATTCTAAATGACTCAGTTGTCAGCACGAAAGTGTTTTCAGTGAAAAACTTGAATGATGAGCCATTTGACTTTGTTCCAAAGGCTGAAGAACATGGACCAGTCCCATGTACCAGAGCTCTTCCTCCCCCTTTATGGCATGTTGCTATCTACAAGGAGGGAGGAAAAATTTGATAAAAGCTGCTGACTGCATTGAGAGCAAGGTTGGTTCCATTCCCATTGGAAATTTGAAACGGTATGGAAAGAATCTTCTAATAAAAGCTGGAAATGAGACTCAAGCAGTTCTGTTAGCTAACTTTAAACCTCCTGAAAGTGGAAATATTGAATCTATTTCATCTCACAGATTCTTTAAACACTGAAAGGAGTAGTTTACTCAAAAGATCTGCATGTTTTTAAAGAGGAGGAGATTCTCCATCGATGCCCTCCTTGTGTATCTCATGTAAAAAAACTGGGTGGTGATGCAGCTATCCTTTTAACCTTCTCCTCCAGTTACCTACCTGATACCATCATTGTTGGCCATGAGAGGATGCAGGTAAAAAAATATAAAAGAAGTCCTAAACAGTGTCGCAAATGTTTTGAATATGGCCACATTCAAAACTCTCATGATAACAATAAAAGATGTCCTGTGTGCTCTGCAGAGCACGACAATTTTGATGATTGCAAAGCAGCCCGATACTGTTTTCTTTGCAAGGGTGATCACACACCAAACTCTAGGGCTTGTCCCAGATATAAATTTGAACAAGACGTGTTGGCAGTGGCAGATAATGAACATATTAGCATTAGTGAAGCAAAGCGCACGGTAATGGGGGCAAACAAAAGTGCCAACACCACTTATGCTTCTGTAATAAAACTTATGAAAACTTCCAACAATGTAAGGCCACCAATAACTGTGTCTGATGGAAGATATCACAAACCTGGTATTTCTCGAACCATAAATAATAATGAAAATCTCCAAACTGGTGAGAAACTTTCGTCGGCAAGTGCTTTGAAGTCCAGTAGCAAAAATTGTACTTCCAAAAGCACAGAAAATTTATCTTCCACCACATCCACAGCTGTCGATTCATCTCCAAAAATAAAGGGTGCCAAAATCGGCCAATAATTCAGGAAAATATTCTGAAAATACTTCAAACCAAAATAAGCTAAAGGAACAATCCCAATTAGATAGAGCTAGTTCAGAGCCATCAATCGCCACAGCCACAAACAAAAATAATAATAAAACTACAGTTGCAACTACCAAGAAACGCACAAGAAATAGTTCCCCAAATAATGATAATTTTATAATAAAAACTTCAAATGGGTTCAGTGTTTTGGAAGACATCTCTCCTCCTAGAAAGGTGGTTCCAAAAGTAGTTTCAGAACAAAAACATCTGAGTTCAATTCAGTCTTGCCGCCCTAAGACAAATAGGATTAGTGGTGCACAGAACCACAGCAATAATTCTGAACATCAGGTTCATAATAAAAATATGAAGATCAACCAAAGACCCTGAACACCAATTCAGATGAAAAGGGATTAAGAAAACAATCTCTTATAAAGGAGAATTTCCCACTCCAACCTAGGAACAGTACTTCCTCCAAGGAGTGGGAAGTAGCACATTTTACCACCTTAGCATTCTTGCTCGATATTCTTCAGTGGAACTGTAAAGGTCTCAGAGCCCGTACAGAAGACCTTAAAGTTTTAATGCATGAAGTTAATCCAGGGATTATATGCCTACAGGAAACAATGTTAGGCAACTCTGTTTATAATCCTGGACTAGATTATTCAATATTTAAATCATATCCCCAATTGGTGATCGTGCTCATGGAGGTGCTGCAATTATTATTAATAAATCTCTACAGCACTCCACAATACAATTAAATACAACACTACAAGCGGTCGCTATTTCAGTCATTTTGGAAAAGAGGATAACAATCTGCTGCTCTTATACCTTCCACCAGACCTTTGATTTTTAACATTGGAGATATTCAGTCCGTTGATTAACCAACTTCCAGCTCCTTTACTTTTGCTAGGTGATTTTAATGCCCACAATCCCCTTTGGGGAAGTCGGTTTTTAGATAGTAAAGGGAAATTAATTGAAGACCTTATTGACAGGAATGATGTTACCCTGTATAATAATGGGTCAATGACTTTCCACAACATTCACGATAATCATTTTTCTGCACTGGACCTTAGTATTTCTTCAACTAGTATCCACCTTGATTTTAATTGGTCTGTTAATGAAGATTTAAATGGAAGTGATCACTACCCGATCCATTTGAAATATGCTCTGAATGCTCCATCTGAAGTTTTACCTAAGTGGAAGGTAGAGGATGCAGACTGGGATAAATTTAGTAAGGGTGTCAATCTAGATAGGGAGTTTGAGTCCTTTCATTCTCATCTAGATGCCTATGATTACTTTATTGAATCTACTTTGAAGAGTGCTGAAAGCTCGATTCCAAAAACAAAAGGCAAACCTCGTAGACCTGCAGTTCCCTGGTGGAATAAGACATGTGGTATTCTGAGAAAAGTGACTAGGAAATGCTACAGACGTTACAAAACTAGTGGCTCCCCTCAGTCTAAATTAATCTACAAACGTGCTTTAGCCAAGCAGCGGCGCTTTTATAAGAAAGCCAAAAGAGAATGTTGGCTTTACTATATTAATGGAATAAACTCCAAGACCCCACTAAGAGTGGTGTGGCGCAAAATAAGGAAACTGAGTGGAAAATTTGTAAGCGTCACCATTACCCTCATTAAAAATAAATGACACTCTAATCACAGAGCCCACTGAAGTTGCCAATGAGCTGGGAAAACACTTTTCTAAAGTTTCCAGCCCTAACAATTATTCTCCAGAATTTCAAAGAATTAGGAATTCTGAAATGTGTCTGAAGTTTGATTCGGGAAAATCTGAACCATACAACCACAAATTTTCCTAAGAGAATTTCGTGAGGCGCACTCTCTCAAGTGAATCCACAGCTCCAGGTGAGGATACAATCATATATGAAATGCTGAAACACCTCCCAGATGATGCCAAAAATATTTACTGAAGATTATAAACAAAATATGGGAAACTGGAATTTTACCCAAGGACTGGAAAATATCCATAATTGTCCCAGTTAAAAAGCCTAATAAAGATGCTTCCCAAGCCACCAGCTATAGACCAATAGCTCTTACCAGCTGTGTATGTAAGCTGATGGAGAAAATGATAAATACCAGACTGGTTTGGCACCTGGAGACCAAAGGATTAATAACGCCATTTCAATTTGGTTTCAGAAAAAACCGTTCCACCCTTGATCCTTTGCTGAGGCTGACCAACCAAATCCAGCAAGGATTTGCCAAAAGTGTCAGACCATTGGCATATTTTTGACTTGGAGAAAGCATATGACACTACCTGGAGAATTGGCATCATGAAACAATTGCACAAGATGGGCATATGTGGAAGAATGATCAGGTTTATATATTCCTTTTATCAGACAGACTTTTTAAGGTTAGAGTGGGAAACTCCTTCTCCCAACCTTTTATGCAGGAGGAAGGAGTTCCCCAAGGAAGTGTTTTAAGTGTAACACTTTTTCAGTGGCAATAAATAGTATTGTGCAACAAAAATCTCGCCCCTGTTAAATGCTCGCTTTTTGTCGATGACCTTGCAATATACTGCACAGGATATGATTCCTTGTCCGTATGTAAACATTTGCAAAGGTCTATTAATGCTATTACTAAGTGGGCTGATGAGAATGGTTTTAAATTCTCCTCTTCCAAAACAGTTGCAGTAAGATTCACCAGGTGCCGGCGTGTGGAAGAGGTTCCCACACTTAGTTTAAAAGGGTCCATCCTTCCTTATGAAGAGTGAAGTTAAATTTTTGGGGATGACTATTGACCATAAATTAACATGGGCTAGCCACATAAATGCCCTAAAGTTTAATGTTAAACAATCTATGAATATTTTAAAGGTTGTCTCTGGATTTAGTTGGGGGCTGATAAGAAATCCCTTCTGAGGCTATATGACTCTCTGTGTCGATCTAAGTTAGACTATGGCTGTCAGATTTATTCCTCAGCCTGTAAAACCAAGCTAAAGGAACTGGATGTTGTACACAACATGGGGTTGAGAATATGCTCAGGGGCTTTTAGAACTTCGCCTGTTGAAAGCATTTATGTTGATACAGATCATTTTCCCCTTGATCTAAGAAGGCAAGAGCTAGGGTTAAGATACATGGCTAGAATGAAAAGTGCTCCCAAAAATCCCTCCTTTCAAGCACTAAAGGAAACAGACTTCACGAAGTTTTTCTGGTACAAGAGCTTCTAAACCATTCCAAATTCGACTGAATGAGGATGTTAGGAATAATCATCTTAAATCCCAGAAAGTCCTGGAAGTAGAATATCCTGTAAATCCTCCATGGCTTATCCCAGAAGCATCAATATGTAAGAAACTGTTTAACAAAAAGGACTGCACTGTAGAAGAGATTAGGGAAAATTCTTAGAGCACGATGTTACCCATACTAATTTTACAAAAATTTATACAGATGGATCTAAGTCAGATAGTGGTGTTGGCTTGCTGTTATCCTTGGTGATACAGCGTACACAGCTAAATTACCTGACTCTGCATCAATATTTACTGCAGAATTAACAGCCGTAGTGTCTGCCCTAGATTTAGTTTTTCAAAGTAGTGACTCTAATTTTGTCATATACTCAGACTCTAGAAGCACTTTAGAAGCTATTAAAAAATTTAATAGCTTTCATCCATTAGTTGAAAAAGTTCAGGAGTGGCTTTTCCATTATATATTGTCTGACGTAAATCAGTCTCTTTCTGTTGGGTCCCTTCTCATGTGGGGATTTGTGGAAATGAGATGGCAGACAGGGAAGCGAAAGCTGCTAGTATTTTATCAGAAACCTCTTTTAGAAAAAGTGCCTCATACAGATCTAAAAGGTCCCATTAGATCTTATTTTTTAAGTAAATGGCATGAAAGGTGGACTTCTCCCTTCTTGCCAATAATAAGAAATATAGAAATATTAGGGATAATGTACTACGGTGGTGGTCTTCGTCATTCCAGCAGATATTTTGACAGACGATAACAGAGGTTATTTTTAACGAGATTAAGGATTTTTGGGCACATTAATCACATCATAGATATATATATATATTTATTTATTAAGCATTTTCTTCATTAACCCATCAGTTTATTTTAGAAGGAATGAACCAGCCCTCCAGAGTGTGCTTACTGTGACGAGACACTAACAGTGGAGCACATTCTGGTGGTCTGCCCCAGATATTTTTAACCAAAGAGAGAGATATTTTCAGGGTAAATCCCTGTTACGTAATTTGATATTTTGGGGAGATGAAGCAGATATTTCTGCTATCATCTATTTTTTAAAGTGTATTAAAATTTTTAACGATATTTAATTTTATTTAATTTATTACATCATCCATCGGGCCAGCCTAGAATTTTAATGACATTAATTTTTTTTTTTTTTGTGTATAGCACATCATTCATTAAACTTCATACCCTTATTTATTGGTCACATCACTTCATTTTATTTATTAATCATTTCCTTCATGAATTCATAACTTTAACATAATTTATTTTCTTTCCATTACTCGGGGGCGCTGAATGGCCTTGTTGGCATCCCAGTGCCTGGCATATGTTCTGGGCTTTTGCCCTAAATATCATACATCCATCCATCCATCCCTGTAGAGGAGTAACCTGGGTTACAGAGGAGTCTTTCAGAGACATCCCCAAGTTGCAGAGGAGTCTTTCAGAGACCGTCCATTTGATACAGCAGTACAACGGTGTCGAGGAAGTGACCATGGCTTTTCCCGTGGACCACTCATCAGCCATCAAGTCTTTTTTGGGGACCCCAGAAGGAACCCAGGGTCTCGATGGGCTTGCCATGATCTTGACTTGCCGAGGGGGTTTTGGACCAGGTGAATTCTCTTGTCTGGTCAGAAGAACTCATTTCAGTCTAGCTGATCATGCAAGACACTTCCTCAGCTTCTCACTCACCAGAGGAATTGCTGCAATCCCTTGGAGAGGCCTTTGCTGACAGAACAGGTTGACCCGGACCTGGTTCGTCTGTGTCCGGGTATGTCACTAGCTTCTGTGTGGAAGAAGTTTCCTTTTCGCAGCAGGAGGCATCGGCAATGGAATTGACTGCCGTGGTAGAGTTCCAAACAGTCTCCTGGATTGATCTTTGGTCCCTTGCTGTGGCCAAGATTGCTTCTGCCTCTTCGTGGTCCCGTACATCCGAAGAGGAATCCTTATTCAGAAGACTGATGTCCAGAGGTATGGCCATCACCTGCCGAGCCCACCAGACAGCTAACCTGTGGGCAAACCTGGTCCTATAGAGAAGATACACTGTATTGTCCCAGGTTACCAGGTTTGTTGAGTCAGAGTCAGCATTGGCGCTATGAAAAGGATCGGTTCTGGGTTCGAATTCCCTCTTCCCTACAGGAGAGATGGAAGCCACAACAGACGGGCTAAGGGTAAAAAGTAACATGCTTGTTCACCAGGTAGTGGCCAAGGTCGGGGTTTCACGTGGCACTGCAGCCCGACCTTCGGGTCAAGCTGACCTACCCTCTTCAGGCCCCAGTAGGAATACCCAGTCTTCTTCTGCCCCTGCTAAGAAAGGTGCGCAGCCATACACCTTTCAGCTTCCTGCCCATCCTAGGAAAGGGGACAAAGGTAAGAGGGCGGGGGGGGAATGCTAGGAGTGGCGTTCCTCCCGCTTGCTGCCATTGGTGGAGGTTGTCTGTCAAGCCATTGGACAACATGGAAATGATACAGAGCAGAGACCTGGATTATGGATGTTCTTCGAGTAGGGTATCTACTACCCTTCGAGTTTCTGCCACCTCTCACCAATGATCCTGTCTGCTTCCAGACTTACGTTTCTGGCTCACTGAAGGACCTTGTCTTGTGGGAAGAGGTGAAAGCAATGCTGAAGAAAGGCGCTGTAGAAGTCATGAAAGATTGGTCTCTGGGTTTTACAGCTGACTGTTTCTCTTAGAGAAAAAGGGTGGTTGGAGACCAGTCATAGATCTCTCCCCGAATCAGTTCGTTTGCTGGACCAGGTTCAAGATGGAAATAGTATGGTCAGTATTTGATTACATCAGGGAGTCCAACTTCATGTTTCGCAAATACCTCTGCTCTACCCTTGGGGAGACAGTGTTCCAGTTCAGGGCACTTTGTTTCAGGCTCTTAATCACTCCCCTGGTGTTCACCTGAGTGTTCACCCTTGTCTCAGCTTGAGCCAGTTCACAAGGGATGCGTCTTCTGAGGCATCTCGACGATTGGCTTACCTGGCAAGCTCTTGGCTGCAGTTGCTCCAGGACAGAGACCAACTTCTTGAATTTTGTCATGACTTGGGAGTGGCGATCAATTTCGAGAAGTCTGATCTCACACCCAGGCGGTGGGCTAAGTATCTGGGCAAGCTGATAGATACAGCAGCAGCATGAGTCTACCCTCAGACTCGTGTATCAGCAAGTTCAGAGAGAAAGCGCAGTTGTTCCTGTCACAACAAGAGCAACTGGCTCAGCAGTGGCAAGTTGTTCTCGGTCACCTGTCATCCTTGGAGAAACTGGTTCCTCATGGGTGGTTTCACCTTCATTCTCTTCAGTGGAGATTGAAGGAGTTTTGGTCTCCAGTAAGGGACTCCCTGTTCCTCCCAATTCCTCTTGTGGACGAAGTAAGGAAGGACTTAGCATGGTGGCTAGACAACAGGAACCTCTTAATAAGAGTGCCGTTAGTCACTCCCCTCCTGAGATGTTTCTGTTTTTGGATGCATTGACTGAGGGATGTGGCGTACACCTGGAAGAGTTGCTGGTTTCAGGTGTGTGGAACCAGAATGACAGACACCTCCACGTCAATATCCTGGAACTCAAGATGGCCTTTTTGGCACTTCAGGCACTCTTTGGTGTTGATGAGCGACAATACCACGGTAATGGCATATGTCAACAAGCAGGGAGGATTGGTTTCTCTTCAGTTCCACATGTTCATGGTGCAGGTGCATGAGTGGGCGGTAGCACACTTGGTAGAGCTGTCAGCCAGTATGTACCTGGAACCCAGGACCTGGAACTTAATGGCAGACGAGCTCAGTCGCCAGGGTCAGGTGACAGGGATGGAATGGTTCCTACACCCAGACATAGCAGAAAGGTTGTTCAATCTTTGGGGCCTCCAGTGATAGATCTCTTTTCTAACCGGGCACAACAGAAAACTGCTGGTGTTCCATTCATTCATGCTGGATACATGGGTAGCAATAGAAGACGCCTTCCAGCACTTATGGGGCAATCTAGAGGCGTACGCCTTTCCTCCATTTTTTTTGATTCGTCGGGTGATCAACAGGGTCATGATCACCCAAGATCTGAGGTTGACCCTGGTGGCTCCCAAGTGGCCACATGCCGAGTGGTATCTGGACCTGCTAGCTCTACTTTCTGGTCGTAGCTACTCTTCTGCAGGTAGCAGACTTTCTCATCTTTCTTCATCAAGAGAAGCTTCTCTCCATCTCAGCTATTAAAGGCTACAGAGCTGCCCTTCGTCAATTCCTTCGCTTGAAGGACATAGATCTCTCTTCCTAGTGGGAGATCTCCATGCTGTTGTGAAGCTTCGAACAGTCTTGCCCTCTCAGGGAACTCAGGCCCCCTGAGTGGGATGTGACTCTCGTCTTACGAAGCCTGACTTGTGTACCCTAGAAGTCTTTACGAGAGTCATCAGACAGGGATCTGATCTTCAAGACTGTTTACTTGCTTGCCCTGGCATCAGCAAAGAGATTTGGTGAGCTTCATGGCCTCTCCTTCGATGTTAAGCACTCGAGAGGATGGGGATCTGCTACACTCAAGTTTGTCCCAGAATTCATAGCAAAGATTCACAATTCATCAGTCCCTGATGCCAGATTCAAGTCTTTCTCAATCCCCTTTCCAGAGGACTTTGTTGGTGGTGATCAAGACAAGATGCTACTGTTTAAGTTACGGTGCTGCGGTACTATCTTAAGAGGACTCAACATCTCAGGCCTGAGTGTTGAAAACTCTTCGTTAGTACTGGCTCGACCAAGAAAGAGGTGTCCAAGAACATGATTTCTTTCTGGCTTCATGAGAGAATCAAGCGAGTGTACTCTACTTCTGATGAGGTAGACAAGAGTCTATTCTGAGTAAGGGCTCACGAGGTTAGGGGCATTGGTCTGTCCCTCGCATTCCGGAAGAACCTATTGGTTCTACATGTATTAAGGGTGGGAGAGTTGCCCCGACAAACCACATTTATGTCCTTCTACTTTCGGGACATTACCCATAGTCCTTGGACAAGTTTTTTTTGGGTCCTGTGGTGGCTGCAGGTGAGTCTAGATAACTGAGTTCCCTGCCTATAATCTAGAGCAGATTGTTTGATGCAAGTCCTCCCCTCTCTCTAGCAAGGGGAGAGAGGGGTTGAAAATAAAACAAACATATTGGTTTTAATAGTTTTTTATTGTCTCCAATACTGTGGGTTAATCCAAGCCTTTTTTTTTTTTTTAATAATGACTCAAACTCATTAATTCAAGCCCAGAAGCCTGGCAGTTGAACATCCCACATGTTCAACAAAACAGAGGCACAGGACTCCTTCCTCAGCTCTTTGATATTAGGAAGAGATTCCAGGTGGGTAGAACTTCCAGTCAGTTCAGAGATTTACCCAGAATCCACCCTCCAATGGGTAAGTCTATGTAAAGACTGAAGGTTTGTATTTGTGTAGGAACAAATCACAAATTTTGAAGTAATTTGTATTTTTCTTAACATAAAAAGCTGAAAGTCTACATTTATGGCCCACCTCAGCCACCCTTCATTCTGATACCTGGGCTGAAATGCAAAGTGGAGTGCAGGCCAATGAGTGGGTGGCACTTCCTCCCTACTGTTGGTAGCTAATGACCTTGTTTGAAAGTTAATGGATATTCCAGCTCTCATCAGCAAGCAAAATCCTATGTAAAGACCTTTAGGTTTGTATGTTAGGAAAAATACAAATTACTTTAAAATTTGCAATTTTTTTTTTAGTAAATTACATTTTATTGGTTATACAAACCAGAGCCTTTTATCATAATCCTACCTTATCCACCCCAGATAATCCTTGATGCCAAAGGGATGACGTCCTCTACTTACCTACCTAACTCCTTTTACCTACCTTGTTACCAAGTTTTTACTGCTATTCCATCTTGCACTGAGGAATACACCTACAGAAAGGCTCTGGCTTGTATACCTTGAAAAATGCAAATGCTTTAAGAAACTGATATTTGATTTATTTCAGCCTATTATGCAGAAGAATGGAGGAAATTCTTGAAGAAGTTGGAGCCATTCAAGCAATTTATTGTGGAGAGAATGAATTTTTCTTAAGTTCAAAAGGTGAGATATCACTAATGGGCAATGTTATTGTTCATGTAAATTAGTACTCAGACTACCTATGATATAATACTTGAAGAGATGTTTAAACAATTTGGCCATACACTCGTTCCTAAAATGAGTGATGATAATGAATTTACTTCCTAGCCAAAACAAGCATTTCTGTTGAGTTCCCAGGATGTAACCTTGTATACATTCAGAGATGTAATCATACAAAGTACAAAACATTGCAATGCAGTTATCATTTGTACTTATTTTAATATATTAGACTAGTTGTGGAATTCTGACACTGCAGTGTTAGTGGCCATTTACTAGCAAACAAGGCAGCTCTATTGCTATTGTAGAATATATTCCCTTTAACGTGTTTTGCTCACTTCTTTGTTGGTCTCCTTGCTGAGCGGTTCTCTTCCTGCTCCTGCTGACTTACGATTTCAAACTTTATTTACACTGTAGCCTTAGAGAGCCTCATATTACAAAATGCTGTCATTCATAAGACAAATAAATCTTAGACATGCTGTCAGGTGAAAATTAGCCCTCCTCTTAGGTAGGCCCTCAAACCATGCTGTATGTGGTTAAGATATTTTGAGCTCAGGATGTTATGCATACATAAAATCACCAAGGGCTCAGGTCACTACTCCTCCCTCAAGTTCCTGTGTCCCGCAGGACACAGAACCACTACCACTGCAAGGGGTATTCCACTATTCCATTATTTTTAGTGCCTCTTGGGTGCCAACACCAACTAACCAAGATTTAACAAGATTGTCCCGTAGTTACAAAAATGAATTTAAAAATTCAGGGTCAATTTCAGTGTTTACAAATTGTCATTTACAGAACAGCTTCCATAATCATGATTTAAGAACAAAGTTTGAAAAGAGGTAAAGTACAGTTGTTATAATTTAACATTTTCAAGAAACATTTGCAACAAGGATAAAAATAGTCATCTTTATTCTTATTTGACCTAAGAACAGCAGCTACACACACAATTCTTCAATTTGTTCTGACACAATATACAAACCATTGGTTCTTTACATTAGGAATTACTTACAGCGAAGCTGGACACAGCCATTAAACTCTTGAACAAGGTGGTTAGGCAGCAACTACCGCCAGGTAGGCGGGAATACCCGCCTGCCTGGATGTAAACATTCCAGTTTGCTTTCGGCCGTCATGCGTTGCAGACATGTTTTTAGATCCCTTTCCCTGACTGTCATTAAGGTCTTTATTATCCCAGTAGGATCTTCCTGTATTTTTGTGTAAAATTATGTGTGTTTGATATTTATTAATACAAATCCACAATTTGTGATAGCCTTGCATAAGCCGTTGTTCACCTGCACTGTCTTGGGTTTGACGGCCAAGGGCGTATTTAGAAGGGCGTAACTGAGTGGTAATGCTTCTCTTCCAGTAGCCCTTTATTTAGATACGGAAGGCGTTCCCGTATATGTCCAAAAATATTAGATTGGGATGTAATATCTTCGCTCCCCCACATTCATCAGAACATAAGAGTTCGCTTCCCTTCTTGGGCTCCCGCCCTCGGTGTAAAAGGGCATGACTACTTCCTTCCTACTTGTGCTGAGTGTTGTTTTCGTCGCCTGCGCTATAAAGAGTTGCAGGGGGGAGGTTGCGGGCGTCGTTGGTAAGTTATGCTTCCATGGCACCCTTGGTGGCCTCCCCTCTTTCCTTCTCCTCCTGTAGGTTCTTCCTTATCTCTCCTTTGGTAGAGATCTCTCTCCTTCTCAGGGTGGGGGACCTCTTCTAAGGGGCCTCTTCCTGCTGCGTAGGGCAGTTCCCCTCATAGCAAGAGGAGTCTCCCTCTACTAATCATCTTTGCTTTTTCTTTCAGGTTGACAGTGAGCATCGCAGGCACCTTTGGGTTAGGAAACCAATTTGCTTACCCCTGGGTTTTGTGTTTCAGGAGCCGTGGGCGTGCAGACCTCAGTTTGAGATCCTGTTCCCAGTCCTAGAGGTCCCACCTCTTAAGACGGGGACTGCTTTGGGCGCTCATTCGCGAGCCGCTCCGAGTGCTCGAGATTCTGTGGAATATCGAGTACTGTATCCCGATCTGGTCTGGAGAGTACTCTCCCCGGCCCAGTTCGGGAACAGTGACAGAGAAAGGGCCGAGGCACCCAGGTGTCTCGGCTCTTGCTGCCAGCACCACAAGCACTCCCCGAGTGCTTACCAGTACTCGGTCGGGTTCCCAGCCTGGTGTCTCGATCCTATCAGTTCGAACACCAGAAGAAGCAGGGAAGAGATTCCCTTTGGGAGTCCTGCGGGACTTCTAAGGGACTGGTTCTTTTCCGGGAGACAAGTTTCTCTTGTTGGCTCTTCCCGGCCTGGGGCGGGAACCGATTCGCATTCTCCTCTGGGGTCTCACATTTCGGGGGCCTCGAGAGGCCGCGCCCTCGTTGCTAATCTTACAAGTCTGCTGTACCTGGCTCTTTTCAATTTCTTAGGAAAGCGAAAGCAGCTGCTCCCGATTTTGGGAGTTGTGGGTTGCTCGAAGTCTATGAATCACGAGCGCTCTCCTGACGAGAAAGTGCCGAGACACCCACTTGGTGCTGAGATGCCAGGTGTCTCGATACTGCCCGCCAGCTGCTTCGGTTATTGGCTGGGTTTCATCCTTGATTCTTGAACCTTAGGGTTCGAGCATGCAAGATAGCAGACACAGAATTCCCCTTTGAACCTTCTTCTCGAGGGGCCTCAGCCTTCAAGGGGTTTAGAGTTTGGGAAACTGGCACAAGTTCATGGCAGATGAGTTCCGCCCTGTCCTGTTCCGATTGTGTTCGCCCGATCAGCTTGGCTCAGCTTGGCTCAGCTCGGCTCACTCGGCTTGCTCGCCCCGCCCAGCCCCTGGTCGCATTTGCGAGACTGGCTTGGCTTGGCTCGCCCCGCCTGCCTCCCAGTCCATCGAACACCACCCAGTCTGGATCACATTCGTGTGATTGCCTTGGTTCGGTGCAGCTCAGCTCAGCCCCACTCAGTTTTTCTGAATCGGGTTCTCGGCTCTGTTCGAGTGAACTTTCTGTTCTTCCCAGGAAAGTGCTTTGCCACAGCAGAAGCGCTCTTCTTCCCCCATATGGCAGTAATCTACTTCGGTTGATTGTTGCTCACAGTCCGCCCCTCCTGCTGGTCTTATTGGCAGGACAGGTCGGGGTACTCTTTCTCCTCACCTGTTCTCTTTTCCTCTTGGTTGTTCCAAGGGGTCTGAGACAGACAGAGAGAGCTCCGACGAATTTGTCTTCAGAGTTCGGCTGCCTGGTGTGCTTTGAGTGTTGGTCCCCCGATTGTCTCGTAGTACAACCAGGTAGCCAAGGAGGGTTTCTTGGGATCTGTCAAGGTCTCCCTCCAAGGAGAGAGGTAAAGGAGTTTCACGCTTCAGAAGCAGCGAGGGTCTTCCTCTTCAAGTTGCGATCGCCCTTGTTTTTCGGAGAACTTCATGCCAATTTGTCAGCGCGAAGATCCCCAGGACAGGACTGCGGCTCCCCCAATGAATAATCTTCATCGCTCGCAACTCTTGCAGTTCCCAAGGGGCCAAGAGTTTTGGGGGCCGCTGCAGTCCTTGCTTGAGAGAGCGTTCTCGACAAGGAGTTCATTCAGGTCAAGACACCAAACTTCTCCCCTGCCTCGACAGAGTACGAATTCTTCTTGCCTCAGAGGGTCTTGCCGACTGCATTTCTGTGCAATTCTGTTGCTAAGAAGAAGGACTTTGTCCCAATTCAGATCTCCGGTTTCATAAGTCCTGAGTTGGCTCGACCCTTTGGAATGAACCTTTACTTGGTTCTGCCTTGCTCTTTGAGTTCAAGCCAGCCCCCCTCAACTCCCAGAAGATCACAGAACACACAACCCTCTTCTTCCCTTCCGGGAAATTACGCATAACTGTGTCTCTTTCCACCTTCTTTCCCATAAGGGAGGAGGGAAGAATGGAAGAGAGAAAGAAGTATCAACCGGGAAGAAGTTCTACTGTAGATACCTGGATGAAATGATACTTATTAAGTCTCTGGAGCTGGCAGCAACATTGCTGAGGCCTGGGAATGGATTCCTTCAGGAGAAGTATCTATTTCCCTTGGGTCTCGGCAATTCTTTTCAGCAAACTTCCATCCCACTTCCTCTTCTGTGCTCCCGATTTGGGAAATGCCAGCCAGGCTAGAGCTAATCGTCTCGGTATCCTGTCATCTTGCAGAAGCTTCCCCATGGTGGAGAATGGAGGTCTGCTTCCATTCCTCTGTTCTTCTTTCCTCTTCGAAGTGTGAGGAATGAGTTAGGCTAATGCTTGATTGAAGGAACATTCGAATGTGCTTGCATATTCCCCTCACATCATGTGTCTACTTCCCGATTCACCAATCGAGGAATAGTCGCACACCTGGAAGACTTTGTCTTGAAGGGGTGTAACCAAGACGATTAGTACCTTCTCATCGACATCCTGGACTCAAGGCAGCCTTTTGGCCTTTTGAGAATTCAGGATGAGTTTTTATGACACTCAGTGGTTTCGTTGAACAACAAAACCACAGTACAGTGAACCCCGTATTCGCGGGGCTGCGTCCCCCACCCGCGAATAGGTCAAATCCACGAATGCTTACAACCCCCTCTAAAAACGCTTATACCTGTCTACCTTCAGGAGAAGTATCTATTTCCCTTGGGTCTCGGCAATTCTTTTCAGCAAACTTCCATCCCACTTCCTCTTCTGTGCTCCCGATTTGGGAAATGCCAGCCAGGCTAGAGCTAATCGTCTCGGTATCCTGTCATCTTGCAGAAGCTTCCCCATGGTGGAGAATGGAGGTCTGCTTCCATTCCTCTGTTCTTCTTTCCTCTTGAAGTGTGAGGAATGAGTTAGGCTAATGCTTGATTGAAGGAACATTCGAATGTGCTTGCATATTCCCCTCACATCATGTGTCTACTTCCGATTCACCAATCGAGGAATAGTCGCACACCTGGAAGACTTTGTCTTGAAGGGGTGTAACCAAGACGATTAGTACCTTCTCATCGACATCCTGGACTGAAGGCAGCCTTTTGGCCTTTTGAGAATTCAGGATGAGTTTTGCGACACTCAGTGGTTTCGTTGAACAACAAAACCACAGTACAGTGAACCCCCCGTATTCGCGGGGCTGCGTCCCCCCCCCACGCCCGCGAATAGGTCAAATCCACGAATGCTTACAACGCCCCTCTAAAAACGCTTATACCTGTCTACCATGAAGGGTCAAACACCAAAGTATGCCTAAAAATACCAGCCTACATCAAATATACATTAAACTATTACAGGTTGACCATCACTAATCCGGCGTCATTGGGACCTGGAGGGTGCCGGATTAGCCATTTTGCCGGATTAGCCATTTATTAGGCTAGAATACACGAAACCCAGTAGCTAAGCACCTCATCTTAGAATTAAAATATCCCATAAATCAGTACAAGTTGGTTAATAAAGAAAAGACAATTATCAAATACAGGTAGTGCTCGAGTTACGATAATTCGACTTACGATATTTCGAGTTTATGATGAGATTAGCAATTAATACCGATACGAAAATATTTTTAGGAAATATTTTTAGATTTCGCGCAGGCGCAGGCAGCAAGAGAGACCAACTTACAATAGACCAACTTCTTTTTTCTATCTCTTTATTCCATCTGCTAGTTAAAAAAGTAAAAGAGAATGATAAAAGTATTGTTAGTAACGTTATACTCTTGCGTAAATACGTACAGCCATAAACAACCGAACGGGAAACTGTTGTTTTGCTACTAATCGTATCGGATAACAACTGTTTTGCTTGTATTTCAACCATCGTACGGTCAAACAATTACTGTCGTTATGTTACAAATGACGTTAAGTACTGTACAATAGGACTGATATATTTTTTACACTATACCCTTATTTGCTTTGGAGAAAAGATCGGCAGGGAAATATACTGCTTCAGTAACTTTAAGCTGCAAGTTGTATTTACTACAATCCCAGGATCGCGGCAAAACTCAAGGAGCCGATCCCTGTCCTGTATCAACTGCGGCAGGGAGGTTGTTAGGACCAGCCAATCATTGAGATACCTTAACATACATATCCTGTGTGAATGGGCCCAAGCTGACACCAGGGTGAACATTCTCGTGAACACGTGGAGAGCGGTCAAGAGCCCGAAACAGAGTGCCCTGAATTGGAAGACCGTTTCCCTGAGGATAAAGCGGAGGTACTTGTGAGAGGACGGATGAATGGGTATTTGAAAATACACATCTTTCAAGTCCACCGTAAGCTTGAAGTTGTTCTCCCTGATGGAGACGAGCACAGATCGCACCGCCTTCATTGTGAACCGAGTCTGGGGAATGAAATGGTTCAGGGGAGAGAGGTCTATGACTGGTCTCCGACCACCCATGGCTTTCTCTACGAGAAAGATCCGGCTGTAAAAGCCTGGGGACCGATCCGACATGGCTTCTACAGCACCCTTGCTCAGCATGGTCTGCACTTCTTGCATTAGTGTGATGTCCTTCAGAGATCCAGGAACATAAGTGCAGAGACGGACCGGTGTGACGGTGAGAGGTGACCGAGACTCGAAGGGTAGTAGATATCCCTCCTGAAGGACATCCACCACCCAGGTCTCGGTTCTATATTGCTGTCATGTTGCCCAATGGCTCGATAGGCACCCCCCATCCTTCGGCAGCAGTCGGGTGGAACACTGCCCGTAGCTTTTCCCTTTCTTCTTCCCCTTGCCCCCTTTACCAGACTGGAAGGCGGGCTGAAAGGGGTGCGAATGCCCACCCTTTCCAGAGGAAGAGGAAGGCTGGGTGTTCCCACGGGATCCCTTCAAAGTCTGGGACTTCTTAGAGGCTGAAGAAGTGCTAGCCTGGCCCAAGAGTCTGGGCTGCAGTGGAGCTCGAAGACCTGGAGGTCTTAGCCACTGTCTGGTGGACAAGGTGGTCTCTGTCATCGGCCCGACGCTTTTCCACTGCAACATCTAACAACTCTCTAGGGAAGAGAGAGGCAGAACCCAGCAATGGTCCGTCCCGCAGGGTCATTGCCAACTCGGATCCCACGGACCTGGCAAAGTGAGAAAGAACAGCATCTCTTTGCTTAAGAACCAGGTGGGCCCACAGGTTAGCTGTCTGGTGAGCAAGGTAGGAGATGGCTCTACCTCCAGACTGGCACAGTCTCCCGAAATAGGACTCCTCCCTGGGTACAATAGCACCCAAGGAGGCAGCCACTTTGGATATGGTGAACGACCACAGATCCAACCAGGAGACTACCTGGAGAGCAGCCATGGTAGTGGGTTCCTGGGTTGCTAGCTCTTGCTGCAAAAAGGAGATACCCTCTGCAGTAAGTTTCTGCAACGAGAGACCAGGGCCTAGACAGACCAGGTCCGGGCAACCTGCTTAGGGGGCAATGCCCCTCCCGAGGGCATGTAGAATCGCTTCTGTCAAGGCAGAGGAGGGGGAAGCAACTTGTCCGAGCGGTTCGAACGAAGCGAATTGTCTTGCCCAGACACAAGGCTATTCACTTGGTCAAGAACCCCCTCGGCAAGCATGGACCACGGCAGCCCCACCAAAACCTTGGGTTCCTATTCGGACCCCAGAAGGATTCAAGGGTCGAAGGATGATCCATAGACGAGGCCGCGGTCCCTTCCCCAAGGTTGTTGTGCTGACGAATCAGAGAAATAACCTCTGCAAAGGTCCTCTGTATCTCGAGGGTGTCTGCATCCTGGGGAAGAGGACCCTCGAGTCCTTCCATGGGCTCAGTCCTCCCTATCTACTCTCCCCACAGGAGGGAGAACCTCGGCAGACCCCTGGGATCCTTCCTGCACTATGCGGGCATATGATCTCGTTGATCCAAGAACCAAGCCAGGAATGTAAGCCTTTGTAGTTGAACTCCTGGGAGACGACTCACCAGAGTTCCTCCTGTCCAACTCGCACCTCCTGGGGAAGCCCAGGAGGTTGAGGGGACAGGCGAGGAGGATCGGGCACCCCTGCCAGTCTTGCTGGTGGAGCAGTGGGCTGATAGCAGTCACCAACCTGCAGTGATGACGGCAACTCGGGTCAAGGAGAACACTTTTGCCTTGGTGAAGCATTGTCCTGAGGAGAGTAGAGCAGTTGACATGAGTCGAGCCGTGTGTTCGACTCCACTGAGCTAGGCTGGCCACGTTCAAGGAGTGGGCGGAGTCGAAAGCATGGCTGGCTGGCGAGAACTTATGCTGTCCTCTAGACGGGCCCCAGTCTTCTTCGAGGCCAAAACTTCGCAAGAAAACTGAGCAGGGGACCTTTTCTCCGTCTCGCCAGGTGTTCGAACTCGAGAGGCCAAAGCACCTTCTTGGGAACCTTGCTTGGCACTCGTGGAAGTGCCAGCAGGAAGAGTCGAGACACCTGCATGTCCGGGCTCTTTCTCTTGTCTCTCCAGTACCAGCCCAGAGTATCCGAGTCTCCTTAGAGACCCAGTACTCAGCACAGCTCACAAATGAGTGTCTGACACAGTGCCATCCTTAGAAATGGACTTCTTCGGTGCCGCAACGGGAGTGCAAATCAAGGTCTGCACACCCTTGGCTCTGAGACGACTGACCCAGGGGTCAACAAATTGGTTCCCTGGCCCGTGGGCCGGGATGAGCCAATGAGAGATCCCACTGCCTTCCCTGTGGAAGGAGGCAGTCCCTTAGAAGTCTCAGGGCGAGACTCCTTGTTGGGGGGAGAGACAGCCACCTTCTTCTTCGGTCGACGAGCCTCAGAAGAAGAGGAAGAGGTAGCAGACAACAAGGACGACGAAGATGAAGACAATGAAGACAACGACACCTTCTGAGACCTCTTCCTTGACTTCTTCATCTTCATCCCGGGCAGTCTCCTCTTCATCTTCATCCCGGGCAGTGGAGACGTCAATGATTGGACCAGCAGCGACTGGGGCAGGCGGAGCAGTGCGGGAGCCAGGAGACGAGGGGGAGTCTTCACCCAAAGGAGAAGCAGCAAGAAGGGGAAACTTGCCGGGAGGGAGAAACAATCCCAACGGGTCAGCCACCAAGGGCTTCCTTCAGTACTGTCTCCTCCCCTCAAACTTCACCCATTGCTCGGCAGACCAGGAACAACACTCTGAACAAGGTGAATTACGTGAACGCACATGCCCCCTGCAAGGGGAGCAAAGGGCATGTGGGTCCATGTCATCATTAGATCAGAAGCTATTGCACTTCTTACCCCCTATCCCAGGGCACACACGCTGGGGAAAGGAGGGCCTGTGAGGTTTATCAACATTCATGATAGAAAAACAAGAAAAGATCCTCACCGGGAAAACAGCTCAATAGCAGTCAAGGCAGAGAGCAAGAAACACGTCTGCAGCACACGACAGCCGAAAGCAATTTGGAATCTTACATCTGGGCAGGTGTGACTCCTGCCTCCCGGACAGTAGTTAACTGCCTAACCACCCTGTTCGAAAGTTCAGTGGCCGTTTCCAGCTTTGCTGAGAGTAATTCATAATGTAAAGGACCAACGGTTTGTATATTGTGTCAGAACAAACTTTTTTTGTTATAAAAACTTTTTAATTGGCTTTGTTGTATTTTCTTTGTAGGGGATTCATCTGTAACTTTCAGTGTCACCACAAGCCCAAGTAATGATACAAGTTTGAAAATTACGGTTACTTTTGTGCTGTTGGATTCTTATCCGGGAAAATCGCCATCCATCTCCGTGCAGGTAATATTGTTTGATATGTACCATAATTTATAAAAGATAGTTATAAATGCTTTTAGTTCATTTGAAAAAGTTTTCCAGGAAGCTCTTGTGATGCCCCAACATCATTGAAATTGTTCAGGGACAGGAGGCTAAGGTCTTATTAATCCTAATTGCTTTTGAGGTGTGACTATCCTGTGTACTAACAAGAATGCAAACCTTCATGCTGTATTTGTATTAGGAGTATCTTTCAGCAGCAGCTGGTTTTGGTCACAGAAGCTTATTTGCAAGATAGATAAGGTATTTGTATGGTGAGTGAAAGGGTGAACCGCCATCCCGCTGCTCACTTGGCAGAACATTTACTCTTCCTTTGGCCATTATGATGTCTCATTATTTCTGTGGTCTCAGAACTGGACTTTCGTTCTGAAGTTTAATTATAGAAATGTATTTTGTACCATGGTTGTTCTTTGTCTTGGATACCTGAGCAACAAAGTTTGTGAGTATTATATATTTCACCCGTATTTTGATTATCTGTGGCCTTTTATGAGTTAAGCTTTTATAAAATCCTAGATTCATATATACTACATCAAAATTAATAAAACATGCTTCCCAAGAAGTTATGTAAAGATAAAAGTTTCTCTCAAACAGAATAGTGAAGCGTAACATGGGAATTAATTGACGCTTCATGGTCTCGAGTAAGAATTAATAATTAAATCAATTGCAGGAATGTTACATTCTTTAAAGTGAACGGACGTGGCAAATACCAATAAGAATTACTAGTAGTTCTCTTGAATGTTAATAACGGAAAGAGTTTAAAAGGAAGATTCCCTTGCAGTTACGATGGTTTAAAGGCTTAAAATAGGAGTGATGTGAAGCAAGCACGCTTTCTTTAATTTATAACATGTCTCGTGTGAAAGTGACAGTGGACAGACAGACCTCAAAATGGTGAACTAATTTGACAGTTCCCAAGGTCGTGAGTGATGTATGTGACGGCTGGCTGACAGACTTGAGACAACTGCACCGGTAACAGTGCATGTACGAACACACAAACTTCCTCTCTATATACAAAAGGCAGATGGAATACATGAATCTTTTCTGAGTGAATGCCACACAAACAAATGTACAGTAATAGTTAATTACATATTGACAATAACTTTAAGGAATGGAATGGATTATGAAATTTAGGCTTGAAGCCAAACACTGGAATCCGAGGGATTATTCAATGCAACAATAACTTTAAGAGACTAGGAATTTTTGAAAATGTGATCTTTGAATTTCCAGGCAAGAAGTACACGGTAGAGACTGGCTGCCTACGTCGGAGGCGGAGCTTAGGGACTAATAAGAGATGAGCTTAAATGTCTGGGAGCAACTCGAGAAATTGCCGTTTCTAACACCTTCGACTAACACTCCCTACAGCTTAAATGTGCTCTGAGCTTTCACAAAAGAATTAGATAGCCTAGCATTCCCTAGCAAGTCTAAATAACATGCAAATTTTGCCGAACATGCAAGGCAAAGAGCCCTAAATGGAAAATCACTACCATGCAACCTAATGGTCCTTGGCTGGATTGTACAATACACTTTGCACTGGCCTACCTATGAAAATTTTGCTTTCTTTTTTTTGAGCGGGAACTAATTCCTGATGGGAATTTACGAGGTTCCTAGTTCTAGAATTACGCATGTAAACACTATTTGCGACCGAAATAAATTTCACTACTAGTTCGTTTCCTGATCCAAATTGCCATGGGAATATTGAATTTTTTTATTTGTTTCTCCAATCAATAATAAAATGATGATTCTGGCAAGATTAAGCCAATATTGCGTTTGCAGCCCTTCAGCAATAGATTAGGGTAATTTTAGATAGCCTTGCTAATGGGGCCGCAAAGCGTAAAACAAGAAGAAGGAGAAATTGGAGGTTAAGGTGGCCAGAGTGATAGCCTTAATAAGTAAATATAAATTTATTTACAATTTACAGCAGGATCTGAACAGCAAAAGGAATTACATTGCATTACTCAATTTAATATCATAAATATAATTAAGGGAATGGTGTAATACTGGGGAAATTTGTCCCCAGACAAGTAAGTCACTGATGATGGCAATGGGTTTTTGGTGTTAACTTCATGCAACATGTGTCGGGAAAGAACTTGGACATCACACTAATGCAAAAAGTGCAGGCCATGCTGAGCAAGGGTGCTGTAGAAGTTGTGTCGGATTGGTCCCCCAGGCTTTTACAGCCTGATCTTTCTTGTAGAGAAAGCCACGGGGGGTTGGAGACCGGTCATAGACCTCTCTCCCCTGAACCATCTCATTCGCCAGACTCGGTTCACGATGGAGATGGGGGGGGATATGTGCTCGCCTCCGTCGGGGAGAACGACTTCGTGCTTATGGTGGACTTGAAGGATGCGTATTTTCAAATACAGGCAGTCCCCAGTTTACGATGTGGGTTCTGTTTTTACGCTGCGTCATACACCGAAAAATTGTCGAAAATCCTCAAAAATCCTAAGAGAACCTTACTTTTAATGCTTTGGGTGTATTGAAAACGATGTAAACTACATTTTTATTGAGTTTTTCATCAAAAGAACCTCCAAATTACTCTGCTGGTTTGGAGCCATATTTCTTCCGTCGGATCGGAGTATGATGCGTGGTAACCCCGGAACATGCGTTGTAAACCGGGAAATAATTTCTGATGAATATATTTAAAAAGCGTCATAACTTCGGAACGTCGTAAGCCGGACCCATCGTAAACCGGGGACTGCCTTTATGTCTGCATACTTCCCCTCCGGACACGCTTCTGTTCTCAGATGCAGCGACCAAGGGATGGGGCGCACACCTGGAGGAGTTGCTGACTTCAGGAGTGTGGCACTGAGCTGACAAGCATCTTCACATCAACATCCTGGAGCTCAAGGCAGCCTTCCTGGCTCTCGAAGAGTTCCAGGATCGAGTGATGGGGCACTCTGCGGTACTGATGAGCAACAATACCATGGTTGTGGAATATGTCAACAAGCAGGGGGGTTCTAATGTTCCTCCCGCTTCACCAGTTGACAATGCAGGTGCACGAGTGGGTGCTGGCTTATTTGATAGAGCTGTCAGCCAGGTACTTTCCAGGCAAGAGGAATGTAGTGGCAGACAAGCTCAGCCACCAGAATCAGGTGATTGGAACAAAATGGTCCCTTCACCCAGAAGTCGCGGAAAGGTTATTCGATCTGTGGGGGTGTCCAGTCATCGATCTGTTCACCACCTGACACAGCAGAAAACTTCAGGTCTTCTGCTCAGTCATGCCAGACCCATAGGCCACTGCAGAGGACGTGTTCTAACATCTGTGGGACAATCTCTATGTCTACGCCTTTCCTCTGTTCTGTCTGATTCGCAGGGTGATCAGCCAAGAGATGATCACCCCGAATCTCAGGATGATTCTGGTGGTTCCCAAATGGCCTCAGGCCATTTGGTATCCCAACCTGCTTGCTCTCCTTTCCGAGGCGCCAAGAGAGATCCTCCCCCTGGCCCAACATGCTGTGTTAACCCCCTGTCGAGCGGTATTACCTGGCAGTGCAGTCCCTGTGTCTTCACGGCTGGTGGTTATCTGGCATCTCTTGCGAGCGAGAGGCTTTTTGCATCGCGCAGCAGTGGAGATGGCTGGATACCTCAAATGATCCTCCGCAGCGGTATACCAGGGAAAGTGGTCCGTCTTCTGTGGTTGGTGTTGTGGACGGTGTATCTCTCCAGTCGGAGCTACTGTTCAGCAGTTCGTGGACTTCCTTGTCTTTCTTCGCCGAGAGAAGCTTCTCTCTGTTTCAGCAGTAAAAGGCTATCAGGCCGCACTTGGCCTAGTCTTGCAGCTGAAAGGGAGTAGATATCTCCTCATCTTTTGAGATATCACTACTGATGAGAAGTTTTGAGAGGTCTTGCCCACCCAGGGACCTCAGGTCCCCTGTGTGGGATGTGATTCTCGTTTTAAGGAGCCTGACTCGTGCACCCTGTGAGCCTTTATGAGTCGTCAGACAGGGATCTGACCCTCAAGACTGTCTTCTTGCTTGCCCTGGCATCAGTGAAGAGAGTTGGCGAACTTCACAGACTTTCCTTTGATGTTAAACACTCGAGGGGGTGGGGACCGGTTATGCTCGATTTCATCCCAGATTTCGTAACGAATACTTAGAGCCCATAGGTCCGTGACGCTCGGTTCAAGTCCTTCACAGTCTCCTCCGTAGAGGACTTTGTTGTTAATAACCCAAAAAGTTAAGTATACCTTAGTTTTACCAGACCACTGAGCTGATTAACAGCTCTCCTAGGGCTAGCCCGAAGGATTAGACTTATTTTATGTGGCTAAGAACCAATTGGTTACTTAGCAATGGGACCTACAGCTTATTGTGGAATCTGCCTGCAGTGCTACCTTAAGAGGACTCACTATCTCCAGCCTGAGTGTCAACGACTCTTCATGAGCGCTGGCTCAACCAAGAAAGAAGTGTCCAAGAACACGATTCTTTCTGGCTTCGTGAGATGATAAAGAGAGCTTACTCTGCTGCTGGAGAAGATGACACCGGTACGCTTCATCCTAGAGCTCACAAAGCCCCGCAGCATTGGTCTGTCCCTCGCACTCTGGAAGAACCTGTTGGTCCCATAGATTTTGAAGGCAGGGGTGTGGTCCCAAAGGACCACCTTCACTTCCTTCTACCTTCGGGATATTGCCCACAAATCCTTGGACACTTATTCCTTGGGTCCTGTGGTGGCTGCTCGACAAGTTGTGTAGCTTACCCAGCTCCTCTAACAGTTATATACCTGCCTAACCATTTTGTTTGAAAGTTCAATGGCTGTTTCCAGCTTTGCTGAAAGTAACTCCTAATTTAAAGGACCTCAGGTTTGTATAGTTAGGAAATATACAATTTACTTTAAAGAATTGTGCTTTTTGTAGACATGTTTTGCTGAAGTTACTTAGTTCAGTTAGAGAGAGAGAGAGAGAGAGAGAGAGAGAGAGAGAGAAAGTATATCTTAGTTTTACCAGACCACTGAGCTGATTAACAGCTCTCCTAGGGCTGGCCCGAAGGATTTAGACTTATTTTACGTGGCTAAGAACCAATTGGTTACTTAGCAATGGGACCTACAGCTTATTGTAGAATCCGAACCACAATATAGCGAGAAATTAATTTCTATCACCAGAAATAAATTCCTCTAACTCTTCATCAGCCAGCCAGAGAATCGAACTCGGCCCAGCGAGTGCCAGTCCGCAGCTCTACCGACTCACCCAACGGAGAGAGAGAGAGAGAGGAGTTGAGTGATTGAGCAGGCTGGCCAACACTACCATGATTTCTTTTGAGATTTAAGTTAATTATATCATTGACCTTATCACAGATATGGTGAGAGATTATGACCTTATCTGACCTTGTATAATATATATATATATATATATATATATATATATATATATATATATATATATATATATATATATATATATATATATATATATATATATATATATAATTATACAAGGTCAGATAATATATATATATACAGGGTGCGGCAACATAACTTCCTTTTTCCAAAAGGCAATAAAACAAGATGTATAAATCAAAAAGGTTTTAATTTTGTTTCATAATTATAGTACATATTTAAAGTTTTGTTTCACACAGTTTTGAAAATCATATCAGGTAGGTGACGTCCCCCATTGTCCATACACTGCATATACCGATTTCTTGCGTTTGGATCTTACGGCCGTGTAGTTACAAGCATATCCAAAAAGCACGAAGAATTCGAGAAATTAAGAGGGCACTGTGGCTATTAGAATTACATATGTGTCTGGTAAAAGTGACCAGTAGATTCTACACACACACACACACACACACACACACACACACACACATATATATATATATATATATATATATATATATATATATATATATATATATATATATATATATATATATATATATATATATATATAATATATATATATATATATATATATATATATATATATATATATATATATATATATATATATATATATATATATATATATATATATATATATATATATATATATATATATATATATATATATATATATATATATATATATATATATATATACACACAGTAGAACCTCGGTCCTCGACTGTACTAGAACTCGACATAATCGGATTTCAACACAAAATGTTGAGTAAATTTTGCGTCGGAGCTCAAACAACAAACCCTAATCCGACCCGATGAATCATATGATGTTTGTAGAAAAAAGGGTTTCGGGCGGCTGCCGCTAGTTGGCGTTGTTGGTGGCGTTCTTCCCATGCTTATTTAAAAGCATTTAAAGCCCACACATGCTGCTGTTGAAAAACAAGCCAGATTATCACATTAAATTAATAATACAGTATTTATAAGCCGAATTACTGTATGTCTGTTATCATAAAATTAAGAAAAATTTCCTAAATTACGTCGGAACTTGGCAGCTTGTGGCAGATATAAACAAACCAGAGCGCCGCCCTGGTGGTGTATCACGGTACTAATTACATAAACATATACTTATGGTAGATTTCATACAGAGTCTACTGGAATAGTGTACAAAATCACTGTAAAACATCTTTCAGTAATCACTGTAAACATCTTTCAGTAAATATTTACTGAAAGATGTTTTACAGTGATTTTGTACACTATTCCAGTAGACTCTGTATGAAACTTCCCATAAACATTGAATGTTTATATAATTAGTATTAACGATGATACACCACCAGGGTGGCGCTCTGGTTTGTTTGTATCTGCCACAAGCTTTTGAACAGAGTTCCGATGTAATTTAGAAATTTTTCTTAATTTTATGATAACAGACATACAGTAATTCGGTTTATAAATACTGTATTATTAATTTAATGTGAGAATCTGGCTTATTTTTCAATGTTATCATTATTAACAACAGTTTTCATGTGTACCTGTTGCAGTACATTCTGGTAGTGCCTATAGGCTACCTAGCCTAGCCTATGGCACTTGGTTTTTTGATACAGTAAGCATTTAAAAATGTAAAAAGTGCTTCTGATACAGTAAGTTATTCAACTCTGAACTTATTTAATTGTAATATGTGTAAAGTTTTGTATAAAAAGGCAAGGTTGGGGTAATGACTGGCGGTCAGGAATGGATTAATCCATTTTCAGTTATTTCTTATGGGAGAAATTAACTCAGAATTCGACAAAATCGAATCTCGACACTTCTGGAAACAATTAGCGTTGAGGACCAAAGTTCTATATATATATATATATATATATATATATATATATATATATATATATATATATATATATATATATATATATATATATATACACACACACATACATACAGTGAACCCCGTATTCATGGGGATGCGTCCCACACACCCCCACGAATAGGTCAAATCCGCGAATGCTTAAAACCCCTCTAAAAACACTTAGAACTACCCATTTTGATAGCGTAAACCAAGAAAAACACTGTAAAAATGCTTGTACCTGAGTATTTTAATAGTTTTATCACAAAAAGTGCATTTATTCATGAAAATTATATGAAAATACAGTAATTAGTGAACATTTTTCGGTGAAAAATACCGTGAATGGGCGGATTTTCCGCGAACGGTTAAAGAACAATTTGCTAAAAAAGTATTAGTACTAGAACAATGAAATTTTTATGGAACAATCACCTATTATTGCTCTAATACCTGTTATGCCCTCCATGACTCCTCGTACACAATTTGACATGCTTTGGGACTAATCCTATAAATATTTTCGAATCCACCATTCATCACAGGAATTGGAATTTTCCCCTCACCACACTTAAGAAGGGTTGCCAGCACTCGCGTGGTAGTGATTCGTTAGTGAGAAACACTCTTTCACTCATTTAAACCCCATTCTTTATGAACATTAACATGAGAAACCTTTTCTTTTTCTAGGTGTTAGTTAAACCCAGACTCATTTTTCGGAGACGCTTTCTTAAATCCAAGGCGCTTGTTCAAATAATACTGAATGATAATAAACTGAGGGCCTATAAAGATTAAGATTTTCCTATATAAGCTTCATGGCAATTGAGGGTCGGATTTGCTTCAACCTCTCTCTTCAGGAGGTTAAAGGTCCTAAAAAGAGGTGTTACCAAAACTAGCCTCCCACCACCATGTTTTTGCATTGGTACCTCTCGTTCTCCTCCCTCCCGGTACTTCTTGAGAAAGTTCTGTATTGTCCGAGGCTTCCCCATCTGTTAGTTGATTTTGCCAGTCTTTAAACCTAATTTGTAGCACTCAGTAATACGCACTCTGTCATCATGTGATGTATAAGGCTTTGACATGTCCTCCTGATATGTGGGAAATATTTCCAACCGACGGCTCTCAGGTTCAAACAAGCAAAATTTCGAAGTCAAAGTCCTACATGCATTCGGCTTGGATGCCACCCTGATTCCCGGCACCCTTCTCCCTACATTTCCCCCATTGCTTGGGAGGATAGGGCTCAGATGTCATTTAGTCAATTTCCAGTTTATTCCTGGTTGATTTTTTTCCCATAGATTTTGCATGCATTCCGGTGCACGAATATATAGATGTAGGATAGCATCGATCCCAGGCTCTTGGAGAACATACCGAGTATTAGTGCATTACTTGATAAGTGTTCCATGAGAATTTCATTGTTTTAGTACTAGTACTTCTTTTTCACAAATTTATTTTTTCACTGTTTGGTGTTGAGCTTGCAATTGCACCCATTGTGCTAAGTCAAATTGCGGGCAATATATATATATATATATATATATATATATATATATATATATATATATATATATATATATATATATATATATATATATATATATATATATATATATATATATATATATATATATATATGTCATACAGTATATCTTATTTATTGTCTTAATTTATTTACTGTAACATAACCTTAAAAGGTGAGTAATTTGATGAAAGCTGATTGGGAAATGGTTTATAAAGTGCCCTGCTATATCATATCCGGCAGAATGACTCCAGGGTCCCTATTTCCCTAAATTCATACATTTTTTCTTTCATAACCAGTGATGTTTTGTCAGGTTCATTACTTTATACACATTAAAATAGAAATGAATGGAATATGTACGGGATTTCAACGTGAAAAACTAAAAGCATCAGTTTTTACCATTCACATGGTTATTGCAATAATTGCCAATTGTAACAGTTTGATGATCAGTCAAATCTTTGGTGGTGTTATTGATAGAGCAGTTAAACAAGACCAATGAATTAACATTTGATGAGCAAAAGAGTAAACATTAGATGAGCAAAAGAGTAATCTAAAGTTGTAAAATTTGATTAATAATGAGTTTTCCATAGGCAAACATGCTTGAATGTCCTATATGTACATGTACATGCTGTTCAACAGACATTTTGGAGGTGTTCCCTCCGTAAAAGCCAAAAATCTGTTACAACACACTTTGTATGCCAACCTAAGCTAACCTTAAGCTAACCAGGTCTAACAAAACTTACCATTTATGCTCACTTTAGATCGATTTTCCGGTTTTAAATGTACTTTGGTTTTCTAAGAAAGTGCAAAAGATAATAATCCAGATTGCAAAATAATACCCTTTCAAATAGGAAGAATGCCCTTGCAAACTCATCCTGTACCAAATCCTATTTCTGTCCAAAGCTTAACCATTTAGTTTAAGAACCTTATCTGCTAGCTTAACGATGAAGCTTAGCTTTGAAGTACTGTAAACCGTTCACGTTTACATCGGGAATTATTGTAATAACTTTAGTATTCAGTAATATTAAAATCATTCTTATCTTGATTAAAGGCACATAAAATTGGCTGTAAAGAAAATTTCACGTCATTTAGTTGTGGTTCAGTGAAATTTTGTTGAAGCATGGAACTCAGATAGACAAACTATATCACTGGATCTGCAACATAGCAGGGCATGCTGGGTCAAGGCATGCCAACATGTTTGAACAGTCTTTTAGGTCCTGCGTAAAGTAGGCATTTGTAGGTTTAATGTTTTTCCATAAATTTCCAAAACTGATATACTTACGGACTCATTAATTTCAGGTTAGTTCATTATTTATCGAAATCCATAATTTTGAGGTCTTTATTTTGAGGCCATACTGAATAATCAATATGTGATATATTTCATCATAATTTTTTCCAGGTGATTAAAGAATAGTCACAGAATCAAAGGAAAATTAAAAATCTTAATACAGTTCCATATTTATTAATCAGTATATTTAGAAATTTTTGGAAGAGTAGAAAAGTGTATTGTTAGCTTTTATCAATTTTTATGTTTTGTGAATTGTGGAATCATGGATACCGTAATTATAGTTTTTGGAAGAGTAGAAAAGTGTATTGTTAGCTTTTATCAATTTTTATGTTTTGTGAATTGTGGAATCATGGATACCGTAATTATAGTTTTAAACATTTCAGTCACAGTATCTCAGTCGCCAGGAATGTGATAACATTAAGACATTCTTGGCAAGGGAGGCAGAAACCTACTGTGGAAGTCCAATGATCATGAGTCTCCTAACAGCACTTCAAGAGAAAGAAGATGTAAGCAGACAAGTAGTCAGTATGACAACTTCAAAACCTAAGGATGAAGGTATGAACTTTTTTAATTTACATGTTGTTATCCAAATGGAAAATGGGCGAAACCTTTCCCTTCAGAGGGAATCGCAGTTTTTATGTCCTGTATTTCTTCTCCAAAAACGTTACTTTCTGGGTTTCTCGACCTGTGTCAGCCGGTGAAATAACCTTTCAGCACTTATTTCTAGGTAAAGCTATTGCTAAATATACCAGAGAAAAGCTAAAAAGCTAAGCCGGAGTTACTACCCCCGGTGCGAGCTCCATGGTATGGAGTCGTGTATGAGAAAGGGTGAGATTGTCACAATCACAGGCCTCCGCCCTGTAAACTTTCCCAATGTCAAAAGTCCCACTGAGTGAGGTGCCGTTACATACCCCCGCACCACTCGCGGACTGTAAACAAGGCGGCGTCACCCACATTCCACTTTTAGCACGCGTCCGCTATTGTTGTGTCCTAGTCGTGTGCGCTTTTGTTGAATTGTTCAAGCAATGGCATCTTCATTGGATTCTTCACCTAAGTTGAGTACCATCTCTGTGTATTATTTTGGGCGGTTGAGGTGTTTTATTTCCCTCTAGTTAAATAATTAGGGGGATTTATTGCCAGTCTCATCCCCATCTCCCGACGCCATGTGACCTTGTGTCGGCGCGGGACTAGGTCGGGGCTTCTTCCCTTTCCTTTTTTCCATTTGTGCCCTTTTGTTTATTATGTATATATATATTCAATTGGGTTTTATATTTTTATCATCCTTCTCTGGGGGAAGTCTCATTTATTGTCGTTTAGGCTTCGAGTTTTCCCTCTCGGGCCTATCCGCCTTTATCCCTTGTTATACGTGTTATAATTTGGACGTTTGCTTCCTCCAGGGTTGGGATATTTTGTTTGAGATGGTACGTTTATGCTTATATTGCTTATTTTAAGCCTAGCGCACGGATGTCTTTGATATTTACGGATATTAAACTGAAAAATTTTA
>NC_089784.1:45545534-45555534 GCF_040412425.1 Macrobrachium rosenbergii
TCCTTAGGATGTCATGCAATTGAAACTTCAAAAGACCAGGCTAAGATGCAATGCTTTACTACCCTAATACTATTCTCCTTGCATTTTAATACATTTTTATCTATTTAATAATTTATTTTTTTAATTAGTGAGAGCTCTTCTCTATGTATTTCCTTGTACATCTTACTTCTTCCTAATGAACTCCATATTCTTCGGAAGCTTGAATTTCAAGTCAGTGGCCCCTGTTGGATTGTTCCATATGAATGGGGTTCATTCACCTTCTGAGTATTAATAATAATAATAATCTTCCCTATTTATCCGCTTCTCCCATCTTGCTGTTCAGCCTCTCAAACTGTTACCTTCTTAACCCTAGTTGAACTTATCGTTTTACTCCATTTGTTTTATATTGCTTCCCTTCATCTTGCACTCAATCTTATCAGACTCCCCCATTCACTGTTATGTTTATCAAGAAAAGATACCATTACTGGAATTCAAGCTTATTTTCAAAGCCAATGGTGGGAGCTATGGTAGTATAGTCAGCCCAATAATGTTTGGATCCAAGAAGTATTAATATGCTAGTCATATTGACACATAAATAGTGGGGCTATCTCTTAGAACTGGCCCATGGATTCCAGGAGTAGGCCGGTTTCTGGGGATAGGACTCTCAGCATTCTATCTGATTTGCCTGCTATGATGATTAGAGTGTGGATGACTGCACTCGTATAACGCTCAAGCACCATCAAGCAGTTTTGTCCTACATTTGAGCCTGACTAATCCTGTTAGTTCCATCCCTTCCAAGCAGGGTATGAAGTGGACTTTTGAGAGCCAGTTCTTATGAGTGTAACTGGTGGAGAATTAAGCTCAATAAAAATTTGTATCATTACAAGATTCTCAAGCAGAATCCTCTAATTTTTGTGGGATAATGTCATTATCCTACGAAAATGAGAGAATTCTGGCACAGATGATGGCCTGAAGCTTGGATAAGGACGAATTACTTAGGACAAAGCAAAGAGTTAAACGACGATAGAAATAATGCCAATATATTAGCCAGCATCATATGATAAATTCTTCACTTTAAAGTATGAAGGTGACATTGAAGATAGAGAAGTGGTTCATTGTATATGCAGAACACCAAATATGTTCTAATTAAGTGAGGGAAATATCTTGATAGAATATGAACTGCCAGAAACAATATCTACAGCATAATACAAAAAACTGAAAGCTTTTAAAATAATTCTGTCTTGGCAGTGTTTTCATTGCCAAATTTTGGTCATGTAATTACATTTTGTTGATGAAAATCAAAAAGTTAACTGAAAATAAGTGTAAGTTGCACCTTAGAATCTCATGGAGAATGCAACAACAATGTCATGGCAGGAAAAACAATTGAAAAAGCTAGTGTTTTAGAAACTAAAAAGAATGTGGCAGACAACTTCAGTCTAGTTGGTTCATCATATACTTATGTTCTGAGGAGGAAAAAAAATGAATAATTCACCAAATAATACAAGTAAAAGCAACAAGATTCAATCCTATAAACAGTCTTGGAGTAATGACTCCATTGCTTTACCATCAAAAAAGGCTCAAAACGTGAAAAAGGAAAATAATGAAGTAGGAACAGTGTCAGAGTATAATTTATAAGATTATTATTATTATTATTATTATTATTATTATTATTATTATTATTATTATTATTATTATTATTATTATTATTATTTATAGTTCCCTCTAGCACTGTTTTTGTTTCAGTTTCGGGAATAGACAAAATCTTTTTCTGTGATGTTCGAGAAACTTGACTTAATAACATGTTAATTTCATACATATGCTTAGTTTTTCAGAAATAATTGTTTAGTAAGATGGTAGTGAGATTTTGTACGTTTTGATTTATGTTTAAAAGCAGCTTAGACGTTTTATGTAATCAGTTGATTCAAGATACATCAAGGTTGTCAAACTTTCTTTAGATCTTCAGCTGAAAACCCTTGTGGACAGATTCAACAGAGAATAAACCCAAGAGGGTTCCAAAGGGAAATCATCCTGCAGAGACAATTTATAGGAAAAGGTCATAAATAAATATAATGGAAAGGGAAATAAAACCGATGAACTTAAATTCAAGAGATATCAGCTGCAGACAGCAGGACTGAACTTGCTTCTTGCTTAAACATGTGGAGATCAGAAGATTCCACAACTGCACTAGTCAAACTGTTCAACACTTCATTTGTAGCCAAGATAAAACTCCTAGCAAACTGAGTAGTATTAAACCTGACGCTAGAAAACAACACAACACTATTTGCAGAAGTAGCCTGCATAGTGTTGCTAGCAAAAGCAGCTAGGTCAGGTAGAGAAGTCTGCAGAGGGTGTTTATCGCTGTAGTATATTTTATGCAAGAAACATATGAATTCACATTACATCTATGCCACAAGTCACCATTAAGAGTTGGTAAAATGAACTTGACCGATGATATAACTCTTTCAAGGGTTTAGGATAAGAGGCAGCACCTGAAGACAAGGCACTTAAATATGATATTTAAGCATTCAAAAAAGTTTCTGCAAGATACAAGCTTTTTTCAGAAACAAAGGAAGCAATATAATGTATATGCTTTTCAAAAATTAGTTTCTTATCAAAAGTTACACATAAAATCTTGAAAGATTCACTGACTTTAAAAACTACACCCTTTGAGTGTAAATCAAGATGCAAAGTCAAAAGAACTCTGGATCGATTAACTATCATATTTTGAGTTTTGGAAGGGCAAAGTTTCATGCCCCAAAGCATACTCCACTCATGAATATGGGCCAGATCTCTGTTCAAGGATTGTGCAACCACAGACCTAAGGTGTAGAGATGGAACATCAGCTAGAAGAGTAGCATCATCAGCGTACCTTGTCACTTTTTCTCCAGACCTTACCATATGTCAGTAGTATAGATAATAAATAGCAAAGGTCCAATAAATACCTTGAGGAACACCTGAAATGAAATTACTAAAATTCCTATACTGGCCATCAACACAGACCTTTTGGGTTCTGCCTCTTAATAATACATATAAAATATTAGTGAAAGATCCACCAATTCTCAGTATTCTTAGCTTGTAGATAAGTGCTTTATGATTCACACAGTCAAAGGCTGCACTAAAATCTAAGCTGACCATGGGTACCTCTGTACCTTCATCTAGAGCACTCTGCAAGATGGGAGTACTGACAAGAGTGCATCTCAAATACCATGGCCTTTACAAAACCCAAACTGTAATGCTGGTAGCAGGTTATTATCTTTAACAAACATACAAAGATGATGCGAGAGAAGCTACACATGTCCATATTCTAAAAGGCTTGAATATGGACTTAGTCCATTAGGTAATGAAGCAGTGTTTCCCTTCCTCCAAACAGAACGAAAACTTGCAGGTCCAACTAGCCCTCCGAAAATTTTAGCAGTGAAATCAGCAGTCTTCTGAAAAAAAAATGCGAAAGATCCTGTTAAGGTCTTTGCCTCTGCAATCGTCAAGCCCCAGAAGTGAAGTTATGATTTCTCTAGATCTGAATGCCATAGAACACAACTTAGGCTCTGGAAAACATGATCGAGGCAACACCAAGGACTAGACATGCTGTGTGCTCATGAAGACTTGAGCCAAAAGTTTTGCCTTCTGTTACGGGCAATATACAGCAGTTACATCAGCTCCTGCAATGGGAGGCATGCTTGAATCAGCTCCAATGAGTGATGGCTTGAGGATAGCTCACCACTTATGGTCATCACCACTGGAGAACAAAATCTCCTTCACACCCTCATTATAGGATCTCTCTGCTCTCTCACAGAAAACCTAAGTTTGACTTCAAGTTCAGTGAACTTACACCACAAAAAGCCTTATCAATTGCTCCACCATAAATGATAGGATAATTGTTTTCCATGGTGGGCAAGTTTACATGCAGCATTAAACCATGGCTTATCTTTAAGAGGAACTTGATTCAAGAAAGAATTCTCCTCTCAGTAATAGCGCTAAGTTGGTTATTTAAACACTCGGTAATATTCAGACTTCTATACATATTGCTTCTCTAGAGCTCAAAAAGATCAAAGTAAGTACCATCCCAAAAGGCCTGGGTTTCGCAAGGATAGGTTCCAGAACCCACCACGGAAATGCAAAATTCCCTCTAAAAACGCTTATAATTGCTTATAACTGCCAAATACCCTGTACCCCTTCAACAAAAATGCTTTTAACTGCCTATTTTAAAAGTTCACTGCTTAATTTAGTTCAAACAAAATTGCACCTTAAATTATCATACTAAAACAATTTAATATTAGTTCAAACAAAAATACACCCCCAAACCATCATCCCAAAATACCCTAAATTATCTTAGATTAGTACCCTTTTACATCTGTTACCTTTAAGCATATACACTCCCTACAATGCTTATAACAATGATTTACTAATTCTGAAATATTAATATTAATGTAATCACAGCAAAATATCTATAAAATGTTTAATACAAATTAAATAAATCTTTAACACAAATTGAATAAATCTGTCTTACTGAACATTTGACAACTAATCAAGTTACCCCTGTATACATAAGCATAGCCGTTTTCTCTCATAGTATTGAAGTTGTTCTGTTTTCCTTTTACACTGGTAAAAACAATTAAGATTATCACTAATTCACTTTTTTTCGTGGAGCAACACTGTTTATTCACTAAATACTGTATTTTTTGTATTTTGTTCATGACTAAATACAGATTTTTATGATAAACTGATATACTGTACTACTGCATCTGTTAAGCTCATTTGGGGGTGGGCCCCAGAATGAGCATAATAGGTTTGCAATTCTCTCTCTCTCTCTCTCTCTCTCTCTCTCTCTCTCTCTCTCTCTCTCTCTCTCTCTCTCTCTCTCTCTCTCATTGTAAGTGGTAATTTAGAGATATTTTCCATATAAAAAATTCGCAAATTGGTGAAAGTTCCCGCAGAAAAATGAAAGATATGCTCCACAAAAATCATGACAAAATGAAGCAGTGTGTGTGTGTGTGTGTGGTATATATATATATATATATATATATATATATATATATATATATATATATATATATATATATATATATATATACTATATATATATATATATATATATATATATATATATATATATATATATATATATATTTAAAAGTACACACACACACACAGTAAACCCCTCATATTCGCAGTCCCACAATTCACGGACTCACCTATTCACAGATTTGTCTGTGGAACGTACATACTCATTATTTGTGGAAAGTTCACCCATTTTCAGTATTTTTCATTGAGAAATATTCACTAATTACTGTATTTTCATATAATTTTCAAGACTAAATGCACTTTTTGTAATAAAACTATTGAAATACTCTGGTACAGGCAGTCCTCGGTTATCGGCGGGTGTTCCGTTCTGGGGATGTGATAACCGAAAATTGGCGATTTTCGGGCTTATCGGCGCTGAAAAGTGCTGATTTTCGGTTGTCAGTGCCTCTGTTAGGTATGTATTAGCGCCAATACCCAATTATTGGCGCCGATAAGTCTAAATCGGCGATTTTGGTGCAGAAAATTGCTGATTTTCGTCTCTAGACAAGCGCCACAAAACCGGATCGTCATTAACCGAGCCTCCCTTTCTTAGATGTTTTAATACATAGAGAACCATTTCAATGTAAATTCAGTATTTATAGGAAACCAACCAACAACTTAACTTATGTCCATTTTTATTCAGGCCATCACCTCAACATCAAAATATCAATTTTTTCCTCTATGTTTTTACGAGCCTTGTGCATTTGGATAAAGAAATTGAATACATAAGAAAAATAGGGACAGATTTATGTTATCCTTCACATATACTAGATATTTGTTATAACAAAGCCCACAAAAAGTTTTATAGTGAAAGTAACATGAAGAAAGAAACCCCTAAGAACATTCTTAGCTTGCCTTATTTTAGTGGTTTTGAAAACATAAAATCATTGTTAAAACCTTTTAATGTAAACTTCGTTTTTTCTTATAACACACTCAAAAGAATGTTAATAAAAAATAGCCCTAAAGAAAACAACAACATAATATATAAAATTCCGTGTTTGGATTGCCCCTTTTTTTATATTGGCCAATCTAGCAAAGATCGAGATGTACGTATTAAGCAACATAAGTATTCAGTCAAAACTAGACAAGCATATAATGCTATATTCATTCATTCAAGTGAAAACTCTCACAGGATAAATTGGACTGAAAGTTCAGTGATTGCCAGATCGAAAGATTTCTCTTCAAGAAATCTATTGGAGTCTGCTATTATCCAGCTTACTTCCAGTTGTAATTTTAATCTTAGCCCTGGCATGTATTATTTGGACCCCTTTATTAGAAAAATGTTCAGGAATGACCTAAAAGATAAAATCACGGACTTAATTACAAGTTAGCTACTTGATATATATTTTCTATATATTCGTATGTTTAATATAATTTTTATTTGTAAAAATGTTCATCTTGCAAAAAATTATTATTTGCAAAAAAAAAAAAAAGAGAATTATTGTGTTGTACTAAAAATATTTAGGTGGTCAGTCATGAACCTGTATAATCTTTTAATTGTCCTGTCCCTGCTCCTGAACGGTTGATCCTAATCCTTTGTAAAAACCTCTTAAATATTTAATCCTGTTTTGGCAGTTCTACTAATTCTTCAATTGTGTTGGATTCCAGGTATAGTAAGACCATTTTAGGAAGAGACTTTGCCCCTCTGACAGAGACAGTGCGGTGTTGCCTCTTCTTCGATGTCCTTTCAATCCTACATCTGTCAAGAGAAGCCGATTACCTTTGGGAATACCTAATCTCGTCTTAAATTGACTTTGTAAATCCTGGATTAACCTTCGGACTTCAAGCTCTTTGTTTGCGCCTGTTATCAAGCACGTGTACTATATTAGAAAGTTGTGAATGAACTTTTGTTGTCCCACTTAAATTTTAGATAAAAAAAATTTTCAATATATGAAAATGGTAAATGCAAGAAAATTGAAACCTATATTTCGATTAGATTTCGTTTATTTGGATGCTGTACTGAGCAATGTTTTTGAGTTACATCATCTATTATTTTTTATTACTGCTCCTTTGCTGTTATTGAAGTCATATAATTGTGATATAGTTTGGTATCATTTTGAGTCGCCCAAGTTTCATCGACATAAATCACGGCTTTATATCCATCCTCTCGAACTTTTTCATTGTCCGTAGAAATTTCGTCCGAGCACTGACTATATCTGTTCGTTCCATGAGAAAATTTCTTCCATTCACCTTTCCGTATCTAAACCCAATTTGTTTTAATATTTTCCGTAATGATTCCTTGCATCCACTGAATCATATATTTTCTTTAAATGCAAACAAAATTTTTTTGAGTGTGGGAATTTCCTCTCTGAGGTAGAAATTTAGCACTGTCCTTCGTAAAGCACACTTATCAAAGTCATCTAAGTTTGTCACCGGTTTTGATTTTAAGCGTGTTTTCTGTGGGAAAACAGGAGTTTCATATTCTTCCGTCTTTTCAGCTTCTTTAACAATACAATGAATAGTCGATTTACTTAGCTTTGTTGCTCCAGTAGACGTTAAGCTGCTTTTGAAACGTCGTGTAAGGGATCGTTGTTCTTTTTTTCCGTGATGAAGTACTTTTAAACGTTCCAAGCTACTTCTCGGGATGCTCCAGGCAGAACTCGTCTTTTAAGAGAATAATCCTTCATTATTTCTCGGATTAAACGGCTTAACCATCTCGTAAATGACCTGCTTTAAGCTGACAGGAATTATTGGCAGCGCCTGTAAAAACATATGCCACGTTTCTAAATTACATTAACATCGACGATGATTTATGAACGAAATAAATTTCAGCGGGAGAGTATACATGTCCAAAAATACCTGACACTATTCTTATTGCAATAAACACAATCGTTTTCTCTTGACAGGTTTAGAATTAAAAGAATGTCGAAGAAGTGGCATCAACGTACTGTCTCTGTCAGTGGGGAAAAGTCTCTTCCTAAAATGGTCGCACTATACATATTTTTCCTTTATAATCCCCATCTGTCATTTATATGAGCTTTCTTTGTAAACATACTTTTATATTTCTTCAGTCTGCTAAGTAAAGGACATAGTGTCGAAAGGCCTCGCAGCACTCCAGCGTTTCCGTTTCCTTCGTGGATTTTATCTTCATTTATATATTCATCACGTTCCATATTTTCATGATTCAGTTATACATATATATATATTTTCATGATTCAGTTATACATATATGTATATATTTTCATGATGTTGCCTTGTAATACATATATCCTCCTATAATTTTGACATATTTACTTTTCAAGGACTTGTTTCATTTCAATTGTCATCAGTTGAGATAAGAGAGGACGCTTTGTTTTGGGTCGTGATGACAGGTTTGGATAACAAATACCGATTCGTCCCATACGGGCTCAAGATGAGTGATTTTATATTGTTACATGCATTGTTCGAGTTACATACGCCACTTTGAGAGAAGGAATACGTGTCTTGATCAGTTATGCCATGTTTTGTAAGACTGCATTCAAAACATTTTGCTGGGGTGACGTCATTTTCCTTCTAGAAGTTTCTCCATGGTATCTCGCACCCAAAATGCTTTAATGACGTCACCTCCCTACTTATAGAACTTTTGTATCTCGTACCCAAAATGCTTTAATGACATCATGTAATTGTTTCACGTGTTACTGGAATTCTAAAATCTGTTTCATTCTGATTTAAAAAACCGATTAGTTTGGTTCCCTCTCTCTCTCTCTCTCATTCTTAGAAAGAGATTACTTTTAACGTAGTGTTTCATGGTCACGTATTAGCATTAACTTTTGAGATCTGAATTTAGTAAAGTTATTTAGTTTGTAACGGCGCCTGGTAAAAAAGTGTGTTTTGTGGTAACACAGCTGCAGCAAGTGATTTACGGAGGTTTTCACAAGTTTGTGTAAGGTAACGTGAATTTTACTTATTAATACCATGGTATGATAAGTCAAGAAATTTTGACCGAGTGAAATCATTATTGATAAATCTTATGTGTATTTTTGTGTGTGTTTCTGTTTACAATCTCTTTATGTTTTCACATTTTTTATGTTTGTGATGTAACATTTATTTACGTAGCATTTTAAATATTTCTTGGTAATTTAACATTGCATACTTGATTTAATATTTCATTAAGATTTTCTTTTTTTAAATCTTGAGTAATTCTTGATAGTTTAAATTTTGCTTGATTAATTTAAGTTCCTGATAAAGTTTTTGTGAATTAATTTTGTTTCATAATTTAATTTAAGAATTAATTGAGTGTTGTATTATTTTCAAGTAATAATAAATTTTTCAGATTGTGAATTCTAATTATAAACTTTGAATTTAAAAATAAATTTTTGTATTTAACATTTTTAGAAAAAGTGTTTCATTTATTGATCACCAGTGAATAGGATTGATTGTGTGTGCTAAGGCAAAGTGATAAACATGTTTTGTTCTTTTAGTTTTGCTAAAGTGAATTAAGACCAGGGGAAACAGAGTTTTTGATGGAGTTATGCCCTTCTACCCTAGAACATGTCTAGTTTAATTTTTTGATACCTCACACATATTCTGATAGACTTAGTTTGATTTTTCAAGTAATAAATAAGTTTTTTCTTAAGGGATCACTGTTATCTTTAGAGTACTCAGTCGTAATAATTAATGTTATGAGAGTTCAGGTATCTGGCTGAAGTGAGGTATATTTTGAATCTTGAGATTAGTTGTGTAATAACCAGGTACTTGATATGCATTGTGACAATATATATATATATATATATATATATATATATATATATATATATATATATATATATATATATATATATATATATATATATATATATGACGGGGTTCCGTTCTTCGCTTGCTTGTCGTAACCGAAAATAAGCGGAAAATATCGAAAAATCAAAAATCATAAGAAAACCTTGCTTTTAATATCTGGGTGCATTGAAAACGATGTAAACTATTATTATTGAGTTTTACATCAAAAAAACCTTCAAATTATGATTATTCTGCCGTTTTGGGG